>NW_026068324.1:88409-139801 GCF_014885135.2 Alexandromys fortis
GGTTGGGGGAGGGGAAGGGAAATTGGAGGCGGTGGCAGGGAGGAAGCAGAAATAATAAATAAATAAATAAATAAATAAATAAATAAATAAATAAATAAATGGAAAAAATTGTCCATCAACATTATTATAATTGGACGGGGGTTCAAACTTTATGTTCCTTTTTATTTTCTTCATAGATATCATAGAACAAGGAATAAACTAGTATTCTGTTGGGAAAAAATATGTGTATATGTGTGTCTTCTGTCAGACTATGCATTTGTTATAAAATGTGACACAGTAAAATCAATAAAAGAAGCAAAGAAAAAAATTGGGGGTGGAAAGGGATGGGAGAAAAGGGAGATGGGGATAGACAAGTGAGAAAGGGAGGATGGGGAGAGCTTGGGGAAATGGGATGGCTGAGATAAAGGAAGGATGGATATGGGAGCAGGGAAGTGTATATCTTAATTAAGGGAGCCATTTTAGGGTTGGCAAGAGTCTTGACTCTAGAGGGGTTCCCAGGGGTCCAGAGAGATGTCCCCAGCTAGGTCCTTGAGCAGCTGAGGAGAAAGAGCCTGAAATGGCCCTATCCTATAGCCATACTAATGAATATCTTGCATATCACCATAGAACCTTCATCTGGTGATGGATGGAGATAGAGACAGAGACCCACATTGGAGCAATGGACTGAGCTCCCAAGGTCCAAATGAGGAACAGAAGGAGGGAGAACATGAGCAAGGAAGTCAGGACCGCGAGGGGGGGCACCCACCCACTGAGACGGTGGGAAAAGCCAAGGACAATAGCACTGGGTTTTGATCCTACTGCATGTACTGACTTTGTAGAAGCCTAGCCTGTTTGGATGCTCACCTCTCTTTTTTTCTTTTTAAAACCAAAACTTTGCTTTGTTTAGCTTTTATCCTATTACCAATAATGACTTGTAATTATGCCCCCAAACAATAACAAATAACCATAATCCATTGAATGACCAAAACTACCCACCCTACCTCTTGGGAATGTGGATGTTGTATTCTTAAATTTACTTCCTGCTGTCTGGGGCCATGTTACTTTTAGGGGATCCTAAAAAGAAAATTTGGGTTAATTATGAAGTCCTGGGAGAGGTAGCTAAATCAGTTTTTGTCCAGTTACATAATGGGAAAGTGCAGGGTTTGTCTCAAATCCTGACTTCTGTAGTCTGTGAGGCTGGATCATCTCAACAAGCCACCTTGAAATTATTCTCAGCAGTCTGTCATCCAAAGCCGATCCTTAGGTGGTGTTTTTCAGCTTAATGGTGTTATCATCTTCCTGGAGGAGTCATCATTGTGGGGCTGTCCAGATGTAATGTGTGAAAGAAGAATAAATGTAGAAAAAATGAAACTTGGTAAAGAGATAAATAAAAGCCTCTTGTTCTAAATTCTCAGGGCTATACTTAGGTCCCAAATACCTGAGTACAGTCCCACCAGTCTGGAATAAAGACTTTTAATAGACTAGAACTGTGTCTGGTATTCATCTCTGGTGGGCTACCTTGTAACAAGGCGAAGATCTGCTGTTAGCCTACCTGATTCCTGCTTCCCTAGCTGAAGAGCTCATGTTTAAGATGTTTCCATTATATTAGTATTCCATACAACCCCTCAGATGGTTCTTAGTTTTAGTCCATATTCTGTTCCTTACCCTCCTCTTCCCTCCCCTTTCCTATTTGGTTCTTCTTTTCCAGTCTCACTAAGCCCCTTCCATCTATAGCTATATATTCTATTTCTCCTTCCTAGGAAGATCCTTTCCTCCCCCAAGTCCCTTACCTCTGTGATTATATGATTTGTAGCCTGCTCATGAAGACTTAACAGCTAACACCCATATATATGCAAATGTTATCTTTTTCCATCTGGGTTACCTCACTCAAGATATTTTTCTAGTTTCATCTATTTATCTGAAAATTTCATAATTTCATTTTTAACAGATGAATAATATTCCATTGTATAAATGTACCACACTTCCTTGATCTACTCATCTGATGACAAACATCTAGACTCTTTCCAGTTTGTAACTATCATGAACAGAGCAGCAACTAACATGATTGAGCAAGTGTCTCTGTAGTTGATGTGGGAGTTTTTATAGACATGACACAGAAGTTGGGGACACAGTAAGACCAGTGTGGGGGATAGCATGGATTCAGTTTGGCAATGGTGAATGAGTAGGGTGAGGAGCATTCTGGGGAAGCTTTGGGGTACAGTAAGAAAAGTATGGGGACAGAGTGTGAAAAAGACAAACAATAACTTGTGGGCAGTACCAAAACAAGATGGAGACAGCATGGACAAGCAGGTTCACACTGTGGTGGTGGCATGATAGACCAGGGGCAGCAAATACACTGGGGCAAGGTGAGGATGGCATGATACAAAGAGGGTCACAGTTCAGGGAAGCTACCAAGGAGGTACAGGGAACACAAGAAACGTAGGAGGACACTATGGGGGCAATAGGGTAACATAAGACATCACAGGGACAGTGGGGGAACAGTGCCAACCTTGAAGAGTGTGACAGTGGCACTGTAGCACACGCTGAGCAGGAAGAGGGTGATGAAATGCTGTTGGTCATCCAGAGCCCGTCCAGCTCCCCGTCCTGGGCCTCAGCACAGCTGTCATCCAGTTCTAGCTCTGGACAGAGAAGGGCAGTCAGTGTTTATTCCAACAAGGGAAAACTGGAGACAATTTCCTGTGTGGAAGGTGGGGCATCAGAGAGGCACAAGAGAAAGGACAAGCTACGCTTGGCTGGTGGACCTGTTCTAGGGCAAGCTCTGCTTTCTACCCTCTCTGGGCTAGCAGCTCTTTGCCTAACTGCTCTTGCTTAGTCCTTGGGTTCAATAGAAACGCTGAACTGATGATGTGACCTAGATTGTCCAGGAGTCCTCCCCGTATATCTTATCCCTCAGTTCTGGGTCTGTTCGGCCTAGCAGGAAGTGGATCTACAGCCTACCTGACCCTCTGTCTACCCCTTGGCAACCAAGTTCAGAGGGCCACAGTGATGACAGAGCTTGGGCCTGGTGATGCCTTGACTTCAGTGAAGGTCCATATAAGGAAGAAGGCCTGTCATCTGTGTAAGGTAGAAGGACAGGCCTTCAGGGACATATTGGTCCTCAGATACTGTGTGTATAGAGATGGGTGAAGGTACCCTCAGAAGATGATAACTATGTCTGACTATGATGGCCCAAATGTGGATATTGAGGTGGCAGTTGGGGATATCGTAACACCCTACCGGGGTGGCTGTTATGTGAGGTGCCTCTGTGAAGACCTGGGCAGGAACACCTGTGTACACCTCTGAGCACAGGTATTATACGGACTGAGTGATATTAAGTACACTGGTTCTAATGGGTCAGGCTAAACACCTATGTGGATATCTGGTAGACCCTCTTCTAGGGCAGCCAGAACACTGGCCTCAATTCCTCTGGAGCACAAGAATGCGTGTCTGGTAGATAGGCAGTGTCCACACACATAGACATCCCTAACCCATATACCAGAGAGATGAGGCAGAGTGGGCTGTGCTGAATGGGTTGGGCTTAATGGTTTGTTATACAGCTAGGCTAGATGCACCCTGCAATCACAGAGAAAAAGGACAAGGACAAACAGAAAGAGTCAGAATTTATACATTCCTTGTGTTCGTTTCCTTAGGAGATTACTGGGGGGGGGGTCCTTGTTCAGCCTTAGCACTTCAGCTGGCCATAGACAGAGCATGGGAGAAAGCCCCTTTGGACCAAACCTCTCCCTCTATTGAGGGATGACCTTAGACCAGGCCAGATATACACAAATGCTCTGAGTCTGATGATATGGACTTGGACACTAACTAGACCCCCCCAGCCATTGGCCTAGGCACATAGGTGTAACATTACCACAGAAGAACCAAGACACTTTCACTGGGTCCCAGGGCAGTGCTGGGTGATTTATTCATGTGGAGGAAAGAAATACACAGGAATTAGTAGTCCTAGGTGTAACATGGAGGGCCTGCTTGTTGGGGTTTCTGTCCCACCCAATACCCCACAACCAACAAGCCCCAAAGAAAATCACACAAAGATCTCTGTAAATTATTAAACTGATTGGCCCATTAGCTCAGGCTTCTTGTTAACTCTTATAGTTTATATTAACCCATTGTTCTTATCTACATTAGCCACATGGCTTGGTACCTTTCTCAGCCAGGTAGATTACATCTTGCTTCTTCCATGGTCTGGGCAGGACTGGGAGGAATGGACTTCTTCCTTCCCAGAATTCTCCTGTTCTCATTGCCCTGGCTCTACTTCCTGTCTGGTTGACCCGCTTATACTTCCTGCCTGGCTAATCAGCGTTTATTTAAAACATGATTGACAGAATACAGACAATTCTCCCGCACCACCTAGGAATTGGAGGATTTACTGAGTGCTGCACTCATTAAGCCGCTGTCTGGGAGAGGGTCTTCTACGTGTGGTGGTTGTGCATGATCTCGTGTACTACAGAGCAAGTAAAAACATTTCCCTCCTGCCTCCTGCTCTTGTCCACAGTAAGGTTTCTGTAGAGGAAGAAGGACCCATCGGAGTCCATGAGCAGTGGGATGTTCCTGTAGTTCTGCTCTGGTTTCCATGGCTATGTTACTGCGTATCAATGTCTCTGAGATGAAAGTCCACGATCATGAAGGTGAAAATGAGTTTGATCTTGGTCATCTGTTCCTTGGGTGGAGGCATGGTGTATTCCTGAAGCATCTGAGCCTTTCCTGTGAGGAGAGAAGTCAGAACAGAAGTCACTGCCAAAGTAAAAAGCTTTGCCAACCTCAGTACCCTGTCCATGGCAGCCCCCATATAGGCCACCTCCCCTCGATCCCACCTTTAACTTTAGAGAATATTTTCTCAGTGAGAACTGGAAAGGGTCCACTGTTGATCTTGAATTTGAATTCCTTACCTCTCAGCCAGTCTTGGCACAGGATAAGGAGGGTGCTGACCACATGGAAGGTGTTGTATATTGCTCTTCCCAGACCTGCATCTAAGCCATGTGCACATCATAAACCAGCAGAATTGGCTACCACTATACATGTAATCTTAAGGGTCAGGGAGATCAAGAATGTGTACTTGGACTTTGGGAGAATGATGAAGATAAATGCCCTCCCCTTAGTTTAAGAGTTGGTGAGGACCAAGGCCAGCTGGCCTGGGTCTGAAAAAGCCTGGGTTAAAACAGGTCTCACTGAACATAGCGGACAGTGAGGGCTACTGAGACCTCAAGAACAATGGCAATGGGTTTTTGAGCCTACTGCACGTATTGGCTTTGTGGGAGCCTAGGCAGTTTGGATGCTCACCTTACGAGACTTGGATGGAGGTGGGTGGTCCTTGGACTTCCCACAGGGCAGAGAACCCTGATTGCTCTTTGGGCTGACAAGTGAGGGGGACTTGATTGCTTGATTGGGGGGGGGAGGGAAAGGGGAGGCGGCGGTGGGGAAGAGACAGAAATCTTTAATAAATTTAAAAAAATTAATATTTTCATAATCTCTCATTTGTAATGATTGGCATACTACTACTATCCATTACACTAATATTTGAAATATTAAAATTTTAATTATCAAAATGTATGTATAAATGTCATTGTTGATAGGTAAGATAATTTCCTATGGTAAGGGTTAGATTATTTTGATGTTAGCATTGACTAAACATATTTGAACATTAAACTATTTTAATAAAAAAAAAGAGTTGGTGAGGAGAGATGGATATGGGTCAGGACTTAGGCCACCCCCAAGCATGGGGGTACTCTCCTTCATCCTGAATCTGGGCAGCAAGGTTAAGTGATTCATCTGGACAAATGTGATACTTGAAGAGCCTGGCTTCAGAAACTCAGATATGGTCTAAGGAAGAGTGGGCATTAATGAGGTCTGTAAGAAAGAAGACAGCAAGAGGAACTTACCCCAGCTTGAGTTCAAGTCAACCTGAACACACTAAATAATTTGATCATTTATAAGGTGACTATTAATTGGCATGTCTTACTTATCTTTAACAGTTTACAATTATAAGTTTTTATAAGATTAAGAGTTTAAAGATTTATCTCTGTTAAATTTGTGCCTTAAAAATAATAATTTCTGAATTGAAGCTTCTTTTAGTGTCAAAATAAAACTTTTAACTCATAAACACGGATCAAAGAGACTGGGAAAATTCCTGATCCTTTTTTTTTTGTAAGCCATTACAAAATATAACAATTTTATATGACTTAGTTTATTAAAATAGCTTAAGTTTAACAAAGTTAGCAAAGACAAAGAGGCTAGATATATGTCCTTAAGCACGAGTAGACCTTATGTAAGGAGAAACATTCTCTGAGCCAGTCACTCTCAACCTTCCTGATGCTGTAACCCTTCAACACAGTTCCCCATGTTGTGGTAACCTTTCAACCATAACATCATTCTCGTTGCTGTTTCACAACTGCAATTTTGCCACTGATATGAACTGCAATACAAGCATCCAACATGCAGGTGGTCCTAGGCTACCCCTCAACCCCCAAACGGTCATGAGCCATAGATTGAGATGCTGCTCCAAGCCCTTTGCCATATTGCTTAGGCCATTGTCTTGCTACATCATAAGATAGAAACATCCCAGTTTCTAGTGTTTGGTGTTTGATGCTCATACTGTGGCCTGAATTTCTAAACTTTTATTTTTAAATTCATATATTAATAATGTAAAAACATTTTATAAACCTAAAAAGTCCCATAGCCTTATGAATTTAAATAACTTAAAGTTGTTCCCTAAAAATATCCAGTTTTTGCATGTCAGCATGTGACAAAGATCCATTCCTATTGCCATTCACAAAGCTCAAGTCCGAATGGATCAAAGACCTCAACATAAATCCAGCCACACTGAACTTCATAGATGTGAAGGTGAGAAGTAGCCTTCAATGCATGGGCACAGGAGACCACTTCCTAAATATAACACCAGTAGCACAGATACTGAGAGTAACAATAAATAAATGGAACCTCCTGAAACTGACAAGCTTCTAAAAGGGATACAGTCAATAAGACAAAACAGCAGCTAACTGAATAGGAAAAAGATCTTCACCAAACTCACATCAGACAGAGAAATTATCTCCAAAATACATAAAGAGCTCAAGAAACTAGATATAAAAAAAGAAAGAAACTAGACATCAAAATACCAAATAATCCAATTAAAATGGGGTACAGCTCTAAACAGAGAATTCTCAACAAAAGAATTTCAAATGGCCAAAAGACTCTTAAGGAATTGTTCAACTTAGCCTTCAGGGAAATGCATATCAAAACAACTCTGAGATACCATCTTACACCTGTCAGAATGACTAAGATCAGAAACACCAATGATAGCTTATGTTGGAGAGGATGTGAAGTAAGTGGAACACTTATCCATTGCTGGTGGGAATGCAAATTTGTACAGTCACTTTGGAAATCAGTGTGGCAGAAAATTTTCTCAGAAAATTGGGAATCAATATACCTCAAGATACAGCAATACCACCCTTGGGCATATACTCAAAGGACACACATTCATACCAAAAGGACATTTGCTCAGCTATGCTCACAGTAGCATTATTCGTAATAACCAGAACCTTAAAACAACCTAGATGTCCCTCAACCAAAGAATGGATAAAGAAAATGTGGCACATTTACACAATGGAGTGCTACTCAGCGGTTAAATACAATGACAGTGTGCCTGATCTAATGGGAGCTCACCAAATCCAGCTGGACCGGAACTGAACAAGAATGTAATCAAACTGGACTCTTTGAATGTGGCTGCCAATGGGGGCAGACTGAGAAGCCATCAATAATGGCACTGGGACCTGTTTCTACTGCATGTACTTGGACTTCCCACAGGGCAGGGTACCCTGCCCTCTCTTAAGGAGGGAGGGGAAGGGAGGAGGGGGAGTGGGGAAGTGGAAGGGGAATGGGAGGAGGGGAGGAAGTGTAAATTTTCGAATGGAAAAATAATAAAAAAAGAAAAAGAAATTTGCATGCAAATGAATGGAATCAGAAAAAAAAAAAAACATCCTGAGTGAGGTAACCCAGACTCAGAAAGAAAGACAAACATGGTACGTACTCACTCGTAAATGGATATTAGATATAAAGCAAAGGATAACCAGCCTACAGTCCACTACCCCAGAGAAGGACTCTAAGAAAGACAAACATGGATGCCTTGGGAAGGGGAAACAGACAATATCTCCTGCGTAAAGAATTGGGGCAGGGCAAGGATGGAAGAAGGGGAAAGGGGAGAAGGGGAGGGGGGAGCAGAACATGAGGGATGGGGATGGCCTAGTTGGGAGGACAAAGAGGAAGAGCAAGGAAAGAGATATCATGATAGAGGGATCTATTATGGGGTTATCAAGAAACTTGGCACTAGGAAAATTCCCAGGAATATACAAGGATGACCCCAGCTAAGACCCTAAGCAATAGTGGAGAGGGTGCCCAAACTGGTCTGCCCCTGAAATCAGACTGGTGACTACCTTAACTGTCATCATAGAACCTTCATCCAGGAAATGATGGAAGCAGATGCAAAGATCCACAGCTAAGCTCTGGGTCAAGCTTCCGAAGTCCAGTCAAAGAGAAGGAAGAGCGATAATAAGAGCAAAGGGCTCAAGACCATGATGCAGAAACCCACAGAAACAGCTGACCCAAGCTAGTGGGAGCTCACTGACTCTGGACTGACAGCTGGGGAACCTGCACAGGACTGAACTAGGCCCTCCAAATGTGGGGGATAATTGTGTGGCTTGGGCAGTTTGTGGGACCACTGGCAGTGGGACCAGTATTTATGGTACATGAACTGGCTGGAGCCCATTCCCTTGGGCTCCTTGCTCAGCCTAGATATGGGGGTGGGGGGTGTCCTGGTTCTACCTCAATGCGTGTGGCAGACTTTGTTGACTCCCCATGGTAGACCTCACTCTTTTTGAGAATGGATGGGTGTGGGTTGCGTGGATGGTGCAGGGAGCGGGAGGAGAGGAGGGAGAGGGAACTGGGATTGGTATGTAAAATAAAAAAAAGATTGCTTTTTAAAAATAAAATAAAATATGTAAGTTCTCAGCTACTGTTTCAGCTTCCTGCCTCCTTACATGCTGCCATGTTCTCTGCCATGATGGTCATAAACTCTAACCCTCTGAAACTGTCAACCCGAAATAAATGTTTTATGTTACGTTTGTCATCGTGTCTTATCACGGCAATGGAAAAGTAACTAAGACAGTATCCGGCCTGATTGGTGGCACCTGTTCTCAGAACCCACAGGCTCTTCACAAATTCATATCCATCTGGAGTTGGCTCTGAGCTAAGCAGAGTAAACAAATCCCACTCCTAGACTCTTGACTCTGATTCCACAGAGGAATCACAATGCCCAGGGGACCTCAGCCTGTCTGCTACTTTAATTCTTAAATTTGACCTTAGCCCTCATTGAATCTTCCTCCTTGATTCCTGAGGAATCAAGCACACCTGTCATGCACCTTCCCAGCATGGGCAGCCCTGGCCTGGCCTGCCCTGACTTGCCCTCTGCAGGGTATTTTTCCAAAGGGGAACCTAATGAGCTCAGTTCTTTAGTAGAAGTTCCGCTACTGCCTCTTCTCTTACCCCTGACCCCACACTGATCCCTGCTTTCTCCTACCTGGTGCCAGTGTCTCTACACCCAGGAAAGTCTCTCTTTCTAGAAATCCTGGGCCCTCAAATTAGAGCGTACCAGCACTTCAGCCCCAGGACCGTGCCGGCCCACTTCCTCTCCCTAACCTGTACCTTGCCTTCTGACACATGCCTCTTGGGTCCTACCTAAGTAAGCATCCCTTCCTCTTCTCCTTGGAGTCCACTGCCCCATGCACCCCACACTGCTGTAGCAGGTCTATTCCTCCTGATTCATGTCTCAATGATGTCTCTGCTCTCTGATCATATCATTGCTTTGCAAAAGCCATTCCCAGGGACTTTACCTGCCTAGGTCCCCTTGAAGTTTATACAAAGGTCCCTCTTGGCAACCAGCACAGGGTTTTTTGTAGCCATGCCATCCTTCATGTGAGCACAGGTCTCTAACTCCTTCTATGCATCATCTGGTTTACATTGTGTGCTCTACCCACCCGTCATTATCCCCTTTTCTTCCCTAACACAGATTGATTTGGGTTCCCCTAAGAAAGCACTGTCTGGGGAGAAGGACAGAAAGACATTACCATCATGTTTGGACTTCAATCTGAATAAGAAGCCTCCCTCTCCAGGGAAGTAATGAGGGAAGTGATGAAGGCAGAGTTAACAATATCAGCCAGCCCAAGAACCCAAGGAGTCTGTGAACACAGAGCAACAGGTAATGGCCAGGCTTCCTGCTTTCTCCCCTGGGTCTCAAGGGTACTAATTCATCCACCCCCACCCATCCTCGTGAAGCAACCTCAGCCAGATCTGTACTCCCCTCACCCCCTGACAAGAAACCCCTAAAGAAAGGGGAACTTCAGGTAGTGCCTTGTGCCACCCAGTTTCAATCCTGTTCTTAGTCTGTACAGAGATGGCTGTGAGGTGGCATTTTTACCTTTGTGACAATTGGGTTCAACTCCAAGGAGGACAGAACCCAGAGTTAAGCTTCTGGAAGCCATGGGACAAAACAAAAATAGGGAATCATCTTCCTATTTCCCTCACATAAGTGACATCAACAGGAAAAGGATGGTGCAAATGGAGAGGACCATGAGACTTGGGCCAGCAGAGGATGTCTCCAGAACTGAACAACCAATAAGCTATGGAGGAGTGGGAAGAGGTTGAGATGCCAGACGCTATGGAGGAGATTCATGGGCTGCACAGGTAAGACGACAGCCTGAAGAGTGTTTACCAGACAGGGTCCAAGGATCCCATGGGCTGGAGCACAGGCCCCCGGACCTGAAACACACACATACACACAGCGACAACAACCAGACTTGGCCTCAAGTAGATGATGGGATGGATACATCAGCAGACCTATGAGATGAACTTGGTCTGTCCAGAAGCTGGTCGTACCAAATCAGCTGAGTAAACAGAGCGTGGGAGCCAGAGAAACAAGTTCTCTGCAGCAGAAACCTACAGGGCTGACAATGGTGAGTTGATAGGGGAAAGAAGGCATGGAGGAACCCAAAAGGCATCCAAGCGGGATTCTAAGCCTACCGGGGAATCCAGAAAAGATGGTGAACTCTCCAGGGTTTGGGAATTAAGCTCAGCATTAAAGAGATAAGACAAGGAGTGGGGCCAAACCAGAACTGAAAGAAGCCAAGGCTGGCAGGAAGAAGTCTAAGGAACTCCAAGAACCAGGCAGGAAGCTACAGGTGGGTTGTGGAGGGTGGACATTTGAGAGGCCCAAGGCAGACCAAAGAGAACAGGGGAACTGGGGCATTTAAGATTTCAAGGTACCAGGCTGGACAGCTGCAGGAGGGCTAGAGCAGGTGGAAGCCTAGGAGTCTGACTGAACAGTTGCATAGGAGCTGGGGTAGCTGGGAATATGGCGAGAAAGGCTGAGCAGCTACAGGGGAACTGGGACAAATAAAAAAGAATATGGGAATCTGACTAAAAAGCTGCAGCAGGTCTGGGGAAAGTGGGCGTGTGGAAGACCAAACTGAGGAACTAAAGGGGAAACTGGGATAGGTGAGAGTGTGGATTACCAGTGTGAGACCTGCAGGAAAGTTAGGCCGGTGGGAGTGTGGGGGTCCAACCTGAGAAACTAGAGGGAAGCTGAAGCAGGATGGAGCATGGAGAACCAGAACACCTCTGGATCCCAGGAAGGTAGGGATTCTAGAGAGTCACAGAAGCCTTGAAAGCTCAGGAAACAAGACAACACCTGTAGCAGAGGTGATGTAAAGTGTAGGCTGAGCAGCTCTGGGGATCTAGGGAAGGTGGGAGTGTGGGAACCAGCTGAGCAGTTCTAGGGATGCTAGGGAAGGTGGGAGTGTGGGGTTCAAATCTGAGCAGTTCTGGAAAAGCTAGGGAAAGTGAGAGTGTAGGGACCAGCTAAGAGGTTCTTGGGGAGCTATGGAAGGTAGGGACAAGCTGAGCAGTTCTTGGGGAGCTATGGAAGTTGGGGACCAGCTGAGCAGCTCTGGGGGAGCTAGGGAAGGTAGGGACCATCTGAGCAGTTCTGGGGGTGCTGGGGAAGGTAGGAACCAGCTGAGCAGTTCTGGGAGTGCTAGGGTAGGTGGAGACCAGCTGAGCAGTTCTGGGGTGCTAGGGAAGGTGGGTACCAGAATGAGCATCTCTGGGGGTGCTAGGGAAGGTAGGGACCAAATGAGCAGCTCTGGGGGTGCTAGGGAGGGCAGGGACCAGCTGAGCAGTTCTGGGGGTGCTAGGGAGGGCAGGGACCAGCTGAACAGTTCTGGCAGTGCTTGGGAAGGTGGGAACCAGCTGAGCAGCTCTGGGGGTGCTAGGAAGGCAGGGACCAGCTGAGCAGTTTTGGCAGTGCTAGGGAAGGTGAGGACCATCTGAGCAGCTTTGGGGGTGCTAAGGAAGGTGGGGACCAGCTGAGCAGCTCTGGGGGTACTAGGGAAGGTGGGGACCACCTGAGAAGCTCTGGGGGTGCTAGGAAAGGTAGTGACCACCTGAGCAGTTCTGGCAGTACTAGGGAAGGTGGGGACCAGCTGAGCATCTCTGGGGATGCTAGGAAAGGTGAGGACCATCTGAGCAACTCTGGGGGTGCTATGGAGGGTGGAGAACAGCTGAACAGTTCTGGCAATGCTTGGGAAGGTGGGAACAAGCTGAGCAGCTCTGGGAGTGCTAGGGAAGGTGGGGACCAGCTGAGCAGTTCTGGGGGTGCTAGGAAAGGTGGGGATAAGCTGAGCAGCTCTGGGGGTGCTAGGGAGGGCAGGGACCACCTGAGCAGCTCTGGGAGTGCTAGGGAAGGCGGGGACCACCTGAGCAGCTCTGGGGGTGCTAGGAAAGGTAGTGACCACCTGAGCAGTTCTGGGGGTGCTAAGGAAGGTGGGGACCAGCTGAGCAGTTCTGGCAGTGCTAGGGAAGGCAGGGACCAGCTGAGCAGTTCTGGCAGTGCTAGGGAAGGCAGGGACCAGCTGATCAGTTCTGGGGGTGCTAGGGAAGGTAGGGATCAGCTGAGCAATTCAGGGAATGCTAGGAAAGGTGGGGACCAGCTGAGCAGCTCTGGGGGTGCTAGGGAGGGTGGGGAGCAGCTGAACAGTTCTGGCAATGCTTGTGAAGGTGGAGACCAGCTGATCAGTTCTGGGCATGCTAGGGAAGTTGGGGACCAGCTGAGTAGCTCTGGAGGTACTAAGGATGGTAGGGACCAGCTGAGCAGTTCTGGGGGTGCTAGGGTAGGTGGGGACCAGCTGACCAGCTCTGAGGGTGCTAGGGAAGGTGGGGACCAGCTGAGCAGTTCTGGTCATGCTGAGGAAGGTGGGAGTTTGGGTGGGACCAGGCTGAGTAGCTACAAGGAGATGGGGACACCGAGCATTACAGGACAGAGGAGGCACATGGAAGTAGTTTTCGGGACCAAGTTACGGGGAGGTGGGGCAAGTGAGGGTACAGGGGTCTGGCTGAACAGCTACAGTGGAGCTAGAGCTGGTGGGTGTGTGCGATGCCAGGTTGAACAGCCACGGGTGATCTGAGGCAGCTGGGAAAGTGGGCAACCAGGATGAACTCTTCCAGGGATCCAGAGTAGGCGAGAATTCTGGAGAGTCAAGGAATCCTCAGAAGCTCATGAAATCAAAGTAAGCACCTACGCGAGAGCTGTCATAGGTGACGATGGAAGGCATGGGCTAGGATACTGCAGGGGGCTGATGTGGATGGCAATGTGAAGGAGCAGTCGGAGAAGCCCCAGAGAAGCTGGGCTGTGAGATGGAGAGGGTCCCAGGTTATAGGATACCATACTGAGCAGCTACCAGTGAGCTGAGACCAAGTGAGGGACTGGAGACCAGGCTGAGCAATTACTACAGGACAGCTGGGAGCGGTAGGAGTTAGGGCGTCGGGCTGAGTACCTAAAAGTGACTGAAGAAGGTGGGACTGAGGTTCTGGGGCAGATGAAGTGTGAGAAAGTGAACTCACTAGCTCTATGGAAAGCAGGGCAAGTGGTTGTGTGGGGACCCAGTCTGAGTGGCCACAGTGTACTGAGGCAGGTGGTAGTGCTAGGGGACCAGATCCACCAAGGAAATCAGTAGGTCTAGCAGGGGCAACCAGGAATTCTCTGGGCAGAGTGAAAGAGGCCTGGACGGACCTTTGTTAGAAGTGAGACAATCCAGGCAGCAGCTGAGGGGCTGGGGATGAGGTGAGATGCAAAAATTTAAAACAGCTGAGAGGGGTCATCTTACCTTTCCTGCTACATCAGCTCCCCTGTTGCTGGTCTGCACCTCATTTTGAGACATGCCCTCTGGCAAGAAGATAGTGAGAGCTGGGTTCAGATAGAGGGCCACGAGAAAGAACTCGAGAGAAGAGGAAAGGGAAGAAAAGGGAGAGGGGGAAAGTGCTCAGGGCTTGCCTGAACTCACAGACGGCGTCAGCGTGGCTGCAGAGAGAGCCAGTAGTGAGGGGCAAGAAAAACTTGCCTGAGTAGGGACCTGAGCAGGGAAAGTGACCAAGGCTAACACTCTCAAAAGAGCCTTCTAGGCTGCACTTCTGGAACATAGGTCAAGAAGGTCAAGCATGCCCCAGTAGTTAGGTATCGAGAGAATTGGATGCACAGAGTGGTGGGGGTGCATTTCAGGGTCTGAGCAGTGGGTGCCAGCAGCTATGATGCAAACAAGGATGACAGGAGTCCAGTTAGCCCTGGAGCTGTGAGAAGACTAGGGCTGGGAGGAACACAAGTCTGACACCCAGTTCCCTCGTGAATGGTGCACATCCTACACTAAAGGGCCCAAGGCTTCCAGAACAAGAAAAGAGACTTCGCTGGGATATGGGCGACACTGGCACCATGTAAGGGAAGCCAGGGATGAGTGTGGGGTTGGGAGTAAGAGAAGAGGCAGTAGGGAACTAGAGCTGAGCTCGTTAGGCCCCCGCCAGGAGGACTACCCTGCAGAGGACAAGCATGGATGCCTCCAGGGAAGTTAGTCAGGCCAGGGCTGCCCATGCGGGGAAGGCGCATGACAGCTATGCTGGGTATGGACCTCAGGAATCAGGAGGGAGATTCAAGGAGGGCTGAGTTCAAGCGGGAGCCCAGAGCACAAGTTTGGGAATCAAAGTAGCAGGCAGATTGAGGAAGACTCCCCTGGGCATTGTGTCAGCATGGAATCAGAGTAAGAATCTAGGAGTGGGATTTGTTCACCCTCCTTAACTCAGAAACAACACCAGAAGGCACAGCCTACATGGCTAGGACTAGGGATCTGGTTTTGTGAAGAGCTCATGGGACCTGACACCACAACAAATACATACATACATACACACATACACACACATACATACACACACATACACACACATACATACACACACATACATACATACACACATACATACATACATACATACATACATACATACAATACAGAGAAGGAACAAGGGAACAAGACAACAGATGCCAACATGGCAGGGCAAGCAGAACTGGGAAGGGAATGCAGGCTCCACTGAGGGAAGACTTGAACAATGTGTCCGGCTTCAAGACACAAGTACAAGAGACTATAGAGCTGGACATAGAAAACACAAGGGAGAGCTCATCCACCAGCCTTCTGAAAATATCCTGGGGATGGAGCTGGGCTCAGTTCTACTGGTCAGGCTGATCTGGTGATCCTGGGGTAAGCAGGGTCTAAGTTGAGACAGCTGGAACAATCAAGGTGGCCATATGATGCCCATATCCCAGGTGCTAGATCCTACATGCTCTTTGCAGAAGCCTGGGGTTCTTGTAGGATCAAGGACAGAGTGCTTGGATCCAGCCATGTCTGACAAGCTCACACATCCCCTCTCTCTTGCAGTCTCAACAACAGCCCCATCTGTCTATCCACTGGCTCCTGCATGTCCAACTGGCTCCACAGTGACCCTGGGATGCCTGGTCAAGGGCTATTTCCCTGAGCCAGCGACCGTTACCTGGAGCCCTGGAACCCTGGCCAGCAGCGTGCGTACCTTCCCATCGGTCCTGCAATCTGGGTTCTACTCCCACAGCAGCTCAGTGACCGTGCCCTCCAGCATGTGGCCCAGCCAGACCGTCACCTGCAACGTTGCCCACCCAGCCAGCCGCACCAATCTGAGCAAGAAAATTGGTGAGAGGGTGACCAAGGGAGATAAAGGTTAACTGGGAGGTCAGACTGGGATCAACCTCGTATACAACAATCAAGCTGGACAGACGTTGGCAGGGAGGCAACACCAAGCAGGGGAACAGGGTTCCTTTGTGTCTACCTCCTGGAGGCCTCTGTTCATGTTCCTCACACTCAGAGAGTGGTCCTCTGAGAAGGCTAGCGATATTTCACATCAAGGACGCAGGTCTCAAACTACCGATCCATATCATATCCAGGAACAGCTTGGCCTCTGCCCACACTAGGGCCGTCCTTCCCCGCCCCAGATTGGTGTCTCTCACTCTGACTCTATTAATGCCTGGTCTTTTCTCTGCAGAACGCATAACCCCACCACGTCCCCCATGCCCACGTAAGTCATTTAAGTCTCCTTCTTTAGTCCCATGAAGACTGTCACAAATAGTCACACATTGGAGGCCCAGTTTTTGATCCATCCTGTTTCTCCTCATAGCTAACATCGGTGGACCCTCTGTCTTCATCTTCCCTCCAAAGCCCAAAGAGACACTCCTGATCACCCTGATCCCCAAGGTCACATGTGTAGTGGTGGATGTGAGTGAGGAAGAACCAGATGTCCAGTTCAAGTGGTTTGTGAACAATGTCGAAGTGTACACTGCTCAGACACAGCCTCCTGAGGTGCTGAACAACGCTACCCTCCGTGTGGTCAGTGTCCTCCCCATCCAGCACAATGACTGGCTGAGTGGCAAGGAGTTCAAATGCAAGGTCAACAACAATGGCCTCCCAGGCCCCACTGAGAGAACCATCACAAAATCCAAAGGTGGGACCTGTAGACAAAGTGGATGGGAGCTGTGATGGGCATAAGAATGAACGCTTGTGTGGACAGCCGTCCACTTTGTCCTTAATTTGTTGTGCCTTCTCACTCTGCAGGGCAACCCAGGGTACCTCAAGTGTACACCATACCTCCACCTCGAGAACAAATGTCCAAGGAGAAGGTTAGTCTGACCTGCATGGTCACAGACTTCTTCCCTGAAGCCATCAGCGTGGAGTGGGAAAGGAACGGGCAGCTGGAAGAGAACTTCAAGAATACCCCACCCATTCTGGACTCAGATGGGTCCTACTTCCTCTACAGCAAACTCACTGTGGACACAAGCAGCTGGTTGCGAGGAGAAACTTTTGCCTGTTCTGTGGTACACGAGGCTCTGCATAACCACCACACGCAGAAGAACCTCTCCCGCTCCCCCGGTAAATAAGCTCAAACACCCAGCCAGACACCGGGTTCTACAAGACACTGTTACCAGCCCTACCCCCTAATCCTGTAAATAAAGCACCCAGAGATACCCTGGGACCCTCTGAAATTATCCTGGTTCTTTACACAGCACATAGATCATGACATGCCTCAGCCACAGTCTGTGGGGTCTGACCAGGGTCCGAGGCCTAAGTTAGCATCAACGAAAGAAAGGAGATCTTACACTGCCAGACCCAGAGCATGCCAGTGTGCCTGTCCTTGCCAGAGATCATCCCTCACTGGGTAGGAAGGTTGGCCCAAGGGACTCTCTCCATACCCTCCCTCCACCCTCCAGCTGCTCTGTGATGGGACTGGAGACACCCCTAGAAAACATCCAAAGAAAGGAATACAAGGAGTGCACCTCACCTCAACACAAGCCCCACCCTCATCTGTCTGCCCTTCTCTCTATCATGACCCCCTACTGTGACTGAGGAGGTCTCTGTAAGCACTGCAGAAGCAAGCAGGAACATTGACAGAAAGGAAGACTCCTGCTGTCCATACATGGAGCCAGACAAACTCTGACAGACCTCAGAGATAGGGATGACCACTCCTGACTACATCCCATATGACATTCACTTACACCTGTGTTCCAAGAGGAACATCTGAGACCAGGGTCACTGAGACCTGTGTCCCTGGATGTCATCAAGGAAGTGACTATTTAAATACCCACATATAGGCTGAGACCACAGCCATTAAAACTAGCCCCCTGAGCATTATACAACCCACATGGCATCTCCACCTCCAATCATACACACACACACACACACACACACACACACACACACACACACACAAGCAATATCTCACATTTGTATGTGTGATATTTGGGCCAGTGCTGATGAAATACCTCCCATGAGCAACTGAATCCATTGCCCTAGCACACAGAAAAGTACCCCCACAGTCTGACCCCCTAACCTCAAGCCCCTATTTTCATCCCACACAGTTAACACTCTCCTTGGTTCACTTCCCAAATATGGAGCTTCTAGAAAGTTCAGGCATCACCAAACACAGGCCCTGCCCTCATTCTGGCCCTCTAGTCTTGGTCACCATGGGACAAACAGCAGATCAGACAGGCTACAGAGTCTCTACCTACAGGGGTCATAAGCCCTGATTCAGCCCAGCCAGCCCAGTACTAAGTGGTGGGGTAGACAAAAAGGGTCCTTCATAGTCTAGGCCACCATCAGACCTGTTGCTTCTGGCTGGGCCCAGGGTTCAAGATGGAACACTTGGAGGAACTTGGGCTGCTGGCCCAGAGGGAGGGTCTGTTGGCCCAGTCCCACTGGCTCTTTCTCCTCTACCTCCATGCAAACTCAGCTGCCACATAGGGAATCACTCCCTTGTTGGGACAAACACTGATTGCCTCTTTCTGTGCAGAGCTGGTACTGGATGAAGGTTGTCCTGAGGCCCAGGACGGGGAGCTGGACGGGCTCTGGACGACCATCAGCATCTTCATCACCCTCTTCCTGCTCAGCGTGTGCTACAGTGCCACGGTCACACTCTTCAAGGTCGGCACAGCTCCCCCAGCACCTCCACAATAGCTACACTATCCACAGACTATCCCCATGATGAGTCGTGCTGCCCCTGTCTATCCCATGCTGTCTCAAGCTTTCTTCCACACTGTCATATGTCATCTTCCACAGTCATATTCTGTCCTCATACCACCCCTCACTGTCCCTCTCTTGTTCTATGTTATACCCGCATTGTCCATGTTGTCCCTGATTTGTCTTGATGCTCCTCTGTGCTATCACCTACCCTATCTGTCATCTCCAATACTATCTGCACACTGTTTCTATGCCATTCCCTACTCTACTAAACCTGGTCCTCGCCAGATCCCTGTGTTATCCCTACAATTCCCCTTACTATAGCGATACACCATCTCAAAACTATACGCAGACTGTACCCTAAAATCTCACCATTTTATTCTCACTCCAGCTGTATGTCACCCCAAGATTGGAAGCTGACCCTGTCTCACTGATCAGGATGGAGGGGACTAAAGTCACACAGTTCATCTCATTTTTGCATCCCACAGGTGAAGTGGATTGTCTCCTCAGTGGTGGAAGTGAAGCAGACAGTTGGCCGTGACTATCGGAACATGATTGGACAGGGCGCCTAGACAACCTCTCAGAGGAACTCAGAGCTCACTAGGCCCTCTAGGACCGAGTCCATTCAGCTGAACAGGCCAAATTGCCTTCTCATCTCAGCATCCTTTGATCTTATGGCTCTGACTCTTCTACCAACCTCCCTTTCACATTTGGAGGACCACAAGAAGAGAAGACTCTTCCCCAGACTATAGCCAACAGCACCCAAGCAACACCACCACAGCCATTGCCAGACTAACGGATCAGGCCATAAGTTCCTTTTACAGGGTGTCTGGCCCTTGACTGGGCACTCTCCCAGGAGGGCTGCGTTACCTGCATCCATTAGATGCATATGAGCTTTAGAACCAGCCGTGTCTACACAGTCCTCTCAAAAACAGTGTTTCCTGAGAGAAGGGGAAGTTTCCATACGCCACTGAAGCTGAGAAACCAGGGACACCACTGCCCAAAGGGAAATCTGGGAAGGGCTGTTGAAGGTCTGATGGCTTTCTCACCACCACTGCCCTGCCAGGTTTTTCCTGATACTTAAGTGAACTCTTGCTTTTTGGAATGGAGGGGCAGAAACTCCCTAAGATGGGGCTCCTTATGAAGACCTCTTCCTGCCACCTATGCAGCATGCTAAATTCTCAGATGCAAAATCCAATCAGAGACACTGCTGACCCCACAGCCTGAAGAAGAGGACACTGTTACCTCACTGCGTGACCCAGCTATACTCCAGAGACACTCAGAGGGGAACCTGAGCCTCACAGCCTCTGTTGAGCCTTAGCAGGAACCAGTGCAGAGGCCACTGAGCAAGGGCTGAGTAACCCAGAAGGACCCCCAGAAAAGGGGCCTGATAGGCAGATCTGAGTCAGGCCATCGGGTGGTCTAGGAGCAACAGGGGGAACAAGGAAAGGGTGCTAGAAAAAGCAGGCCAGACTGTGTCCTTTCTGCAGCCTGCCATCCAGACCAGGCCACTCACTGCAGAAAATACCAGCTAGAGTAGACTTCTAGGGAGAGGAACCATGCCTGGGGCACTGAAGCTGACTAGCCACTGGCTCTGGAGAGACACCATGACTGTTTCCTCGTTTCATATAAAGGCCAATGCCAGTTCAAAGTCTCCAACAAAGGCAAGGGAGAAAGTGAGAAGGAAAAGGGAGGATGCCCGGCTCTTTTGGGATTCCTAAGAGATGTTCATGATATGAAGCTTAGCTTTGCCAGCTTTTTTCTTTAAATTTTTTAGAGCCCATTTATATCTTTAAGGTCTCTTTCCATCTTTTTAATAACAATAAAACATCCTCCAACTTTGTATGACTCACTCTGTTCTTCCTGTGTGGACCAACCCCACTGTCCTTGTACCAAAGGACACACCCCAAAGCCTCATCCACCCAGCGTTCTGTTCCCAGACTCAAGTCTCCTCCAATTATCTCACAATCAGGTAGGGATGCTGTGCAAGTGGGAATCATCCTGTATCTACAGGATGTGGTGGCCAGGAGGGAGGGGCGGTCAGGAAGAAGAGAGCTAATATCTATATGCGGAGCAGATGCTGCAGCTTGGGGGTGGATTATAGATTGATGACTTGCAGTGGAGAAAACAGTCTGGTGAAGGTGGCCCCACTCCCACTGGTAGAGAATAACAGCCTTCCTAAGGGAGAGCAAGCGAGGGGGGAAGAAAAGCAGGGGTCTGTAGTGTCTGTCAGAGCAGGCTGCTCTCACTGCATTCCCAAGGTGGAGTTTTTGCAGCGGGAACATCCTAAGACACAGGTTTGGCTGTTAGAAAACATTTGGGTCTATGTAGACCCTGGTAGGGGATTGTGAGGAAGACTGGGGCTGGACTAGTCAGAATAGGAGCCCCACCAGTGCAGCTACAGTGGTCGTATACACCAGGCTGACCATGCAGTTGCAACTTCTGCTATTGTGATAGATGTGTCCTACACGGGACTGAGAAATACCAGATTCCTGTCGGTGGCATTTCTGCTATGGGAGCCACACATTGGCAGGTGGCAAAGTGTGGCGTTTGACTCATAGCCAGTGCCTACTGGGCAGTGAGCTGCAGGGAATCTGGGCTTGGGCCCAGACACACTGAGCAGCTGGACTAAAGCAGGATGCTTGGGACGCAGAGCCGTAGTTACTGAGCAGTGGGACCTGGAGTCCAAGGGAAAGGCTCTGTCCTAGATGTCAAAAGATAACTGGGTCCTCCATCTATCTCAGGAACAGAATATGACCACACCTACCTCCCTCTAAAGCAAACAAGACAGAAGATTAAGATCTTTGAGTTCAGAGAACATTTAGGCTTCAGAGACACTGGCAGGCAGGCACCTCTCCTGAGGCCCTATGGTAAAAGCAAGCCTCTCCCTTCTGACTCGTGAGACCTTTGGACAACCCTAGCAGAGTGATAAAATAAATACAGTCAGGCCAGTAACCGGTCCCCAACAGCTGAGAAACCTGACCTGAAAGAGACATGTCACAGTTCATTTCTCCAGGGCACCTGGGCTAGGTTCCTGTGTCGTTTTACATCACCCAACTTCAATACCAGCTTCTGTATTAGTTTCCATAGGCTGCCAGGACAGATCATGGCTTGAATATCAGAGATTCATTCTCTGCCTGCTCTGGAAAACAGGCATTTGGAATATGGCATCAGAGGTTAGAATTTTCCATGCTGCGCAGAGAATCAGCTCTGCGCACTACAGTGATGGCACTCAGTCATCCCTTCCTTGTCGGGTAGAAGCAATGCACTAGCCACTGACTAAATTTTACAGCCTCCTCCCCATGTGTGCATCTGCGTACCAACTGCCCCTTTTAAGGGATCTATCCTGATCCAGTGACAAACTCGGTATCCAAATGTAGTCATGTACTAGTGTCCTCAGCTTGGGACTTCTACACTTATTGCTATGACAGAATACATGACAAAAAAAAAAAAGAAGTTTTGGCTCACAGTTTGCAAGAAGTCAATCCATCATGGTGAGGAAGACACAGATGGGAAGCCCTGTGGAGGCTGGAGCATGCAGCCGTGTTTCTTATTTTTTGGTGCAACCAGGAATCTGAGAACCTAGGTTATAACCAGGGCTAAGCAAAAACACATTATCCCTGACTACATGGCCCTATAGCTGCCAGGCTTTGGACAAACTGGCAAGAAATATCTATTGTAGCAGGCAGATATGACCCTTCAGCCAATCAAAAGCAAGTTCCTTGAGCACTCATACCTGCTCTCTTGACATGCCTGGATTCTGGCTCCCAACATTATTTCTCATGGCAGGGTTTTATGCTGGCTCATAACATACAAGTGAAATTCAGAAACTGTCCAGGGACAGAGGTAGCCCCAACTGCACACCACAAGTAAGCTACTTCCTCCGTTAGATCCTCCCCCTGCCATCACCACCTCCCAATAATGCCATCATATTCTGAATCCATCCACAACAAGCTGACCCTCTGGTTAGTTCAGAGTTCTCAAGATCTAACCATCTCTGGGAAGCCCTGCATAGACAGGAGAAATGCCATCACCTAATCCAGTCAAGGTGACCGCCAAATGAACCATCTCATCAGAGAAAGAAAAATCTTGTTACAAGTTCACAATATCAGTTCCTGCCTTGGTTTCCATCCTGCTGGCTTGTCCCAGGTATATCAAACTTATCATCCACGTATTCGGCCCAACTGTGTGGCCAGTCCCTTAAGTCTTCAGTTCCTCCCCCATTCCGTCTGTAACAGGGTCTCTATCTGTCTATAAAATCATCCTTCTGGAGTTGAAGCTTTATTCTGTGTGTCACCCATCTGTCTGTTGTCTGTCCTATCCCTGTTGTCTACCTGCCTATCATCCCCATTTCATGGTCCTCTATCTCTACCGTCTACTGTTTATATCTATCCTCTATCATCCATCCATCATCCGCCACTTGTTCTGCTTCTCTGAAGAACTTGGGTACTCATCTATGAAACTCTGAAAAAGTCTAAACTTGATGTGGTTTCAGCCATAGTGACTGGACACATTTGTTTCAAGTGGAATGCTGGCTTTTTTGTTTGTTTTAGAGGTAGACTCTTGTGTATTCCAGCCTGCCATCTGACTTGTGTAGTCAAAAAAGACTGAACTTCTGATTCATCTGCCTTCACCTCTGCAGTACTGGGATTACAGGCTTACATTCTCCACACCTGGTTTACATGATGACAGGGATGAAAGCCAGGGCTCTCTACAGCTAGGCCTGCGCTGCACCAACCAAGCTACATCCCCAGCCCAGGACCAACATTTTGCTAACATCTGTCTGAGTCAGCATTACCAGGGCAAATGTCATAACAAGGGGTGCCAAGACTCTCTCCAACACAGGTTGTTCCCACTCGTATGTTCTGGGATCCAGAACAAAGAATCAAGTCCTTTCTAGAATGTGCAAACAAAACATCATGTAGACCAACACCATGCCTGCTCTCGTGTACATACTAGCTGAGGCTGGGATCCTTCTCCTATAGGCAGCATAGCTAAACCCTGAGTGAACAGTACAGAAACTTCACTAGTGTGAGCATGCACTTGGGGAGCTATAGCCTGCTTTCCCAGGCCCAGCATGCTCCCTATGCCCTATGGCCTGACTCTGCCTTTGTCCATGGCTACCTTGGGCTACTTGACTATAAGGTCTCTCCCATTCCTGATGTGGTTACTTTTCATTCACTTGGTCACTTTCTCTCATGAATGAACTGCAGCATATTTTTCTAAAGATAGAAAAGTGTGCATAGGCCATGCAGAGAGGCCACACACTCAGAGCTTGAGTTCAATGAGTACACATACTGTCTGCATGATTACCCTGTGTCACACAACGTCTTGACTGTCCACCTGGCCCTGAATGCACATCTGTATTATATCAGAAGACTGGTTAGGAGTCAGGGACACAGTATGACTTTACCATAAGTGCACAGAAGCAGAATAGGCCCATAGGAACATGGACCAGGGGACATTTCTGCTCCCAGAGTTCAAGTTCCTTTGGGAGATGAACATCCATGGTCATTGAGTGGAAGAAGCTAGCACAGTGGTGAGCTGTGTGGGGTAGAGTGGGGGAAGTCATAGAGGAGAAGGTGGGTGTTATGCTAGAGGTGATGGAATAAACACAGGAAGGTGGTACAACGAGGAACCTGTGTGTAAAGAGATTGAGGCACAGGCACTGTACTGGGCCAGGATGATCAGTACTGAGCCTGAGAGGAAGGATGCTAGAAAGACAGCAGACACATGTTCCTGTAAGGTCGTGTGTGACTGACTGTGTCATGTATGGCCCCTGTGCTATGGCCACTGCATGATGCCATACTGTAATGTCTCTATATATGTCCTGAGACAATCTTCATGCGGCTGGCATATGCATTTGTCACATGACCATTTCAAGCCTACCAATGATGGTCCTGGTGCTGCAGTTAATGTTTGTGACATGTGATAGTTGCCAGACTGTAGAAGCATGCAGATGTGTCATATGCCAGTTCCTGTGTAGATAGGTATGGGAGTCGCCTTTGTGCCTAGCTAACACAAGTATTCTTTCCCCTTTTAGCATTATCGGTTGGGAGCTGTGATCATAGGAAGGCAGTGGAAAGAGGCCTGTGGCCTGATGTGGAGGAGGAGGCTCAGGATTCTAGGCTATCACAGAGCCCAGTCTCCTAATGGCCTTGGGGCTGTAGCCCCTGAGCAAGCAGTTCTGGAGAGATAGCAAAGTATAGGGGTTGGAAAGGGACCAGTGCTGAGCTAAGAGTGTGTCAGCATGGAAGAAGGCAAGTTGTGTTAAGCAGACCACAGTGACTCAGTTCAGCCTAGAGGTAACACTAAGACAGTCTTGGATAAGCTGACCTGGGTCTTGCTGTGAGATTGTGCCTGCCAAAGCTGGAACCATTACTCGGTGCTCTTCAGACAGCCTTGACCTGGGGCTCCCATCCTCTAGCTGTGCCTATGCTAACAGCTCTGGGCGTGGCTGAACTGTGCTGTATCATTAGAGGCCAGTCTCAGTGTGTCCTCACCCTACAGAGGCAAGTCCTTCTTATGGGCCGACAAGAATAGAGCTTGTAGCTTTTAATCCTGGCACTCGGGAGGTGGAGACAGGAGGCTCTCTATGAGTTCAAGACCATCCTGGTCTACAGAGTGAGTTCCAGAACATCCAGGGCTGCATAGAGAGACCCTGTCTCAATAAACAAAAAAAGAATACAGCTTGCTGCTTTGTGAACTAGCCTGAGTCATATGACATAGGCCTTGGCAGTGGGGCTTTGTGGAGTCCACAGCCACTGTTCCTCCAGATAAATGTGACTAGATACTTTCCCCTCCCCAAGTCCTTCCAGATCTTCTCCCCTCCCTACCTGCCCAACTTAAAGTTATTTCTCAAAAACAGACAGAAACCCAATGCAACAAAACCCCCAAAACCAAAAGGGGAAACAAACAACAGCAGCAAACTGTAACCAAATAAAAGCACACACACACATACACACACACATACACACATACACACACATACACACATACACACACACATACACATACACACACACACACATACACACACACATACACACACACACATACACACACACGAAAAGAAAAGAAAAGAAAAGAAAAGAAAAGAGAGGAGAGGAGAGGAGAGGAGAGGAGAGGAGAGGAGAGGAGAGGAGAGGAGAGAAGAAAAGAAAAGAAAAGAAAAGAAAAGAAAAGAAAAGAAAAGAAAAGAAAAGAAACGAAACCTTTGGAGTTTTGGGGCAGGAGTAGATTTGATGTTGTTCAACTACCGGTGAACATGAGGCCTGTCCTGGAGTGGTTGATACATCCAGGGCCACTATATTGGGGAAAACTGATTGTTGCTCTTCTCTAGGTATGTGACAGTTCAGTTGTCAACCTTTACCCTGGTGGCTAGGTTTTCATTCATTCATTCATTTTTTTTTACTATCAGTACTGTTTATTAGTATGATCGTAAATGATTTCTGGTGACCAAATTCTCATGTGCATTCGTAAGTTAATGCAATGAAAAGTAATTTGATTGTACAATCTTTAGGCCATCACAAAATAACGGTTCTCCAGAATTCATTTAAATTGTCCTTTGTTTGCCCAATAACAGATGAAATTTGTGTTTTTAAATATTTCTGAACATACCAGCAGTCTTATGTAGCAGGAAGCTGCTAATTTATCTCCAAAAGAAAATTTGCCATAAACTTAAAATATCAGAAAAAGTCTGTAATGACTAATTATTATTCACAATAACTTTTCAAAGTATAAGGAAGTTTTCCATCGTTTTTTTTTAAAGTATTAAATAAAATATAATGCAATAAAACAAAAGCTGTCACTTTGGAGTTGAACAAGACAAACCGACAGAAGAGCCCAAGAGAAGGCACAAGAATCAGAGACCCACATATTCTCACCCTAGGAATCCTAGAGAAACACTGAACTGAAAGTCATAATATATATGCAGAGGAACTGGTTCCTACCTGTGCAGGCCCTGTGCATGCAGCCTCAGTCTCTGAGTTCATATGAGCTGAGCTCATGCTGACAAAGGGTCTTTCCTCAGTGTCCTTTCCCTATGGCTCTTACATTCTTTCCACCTCCTCTTCTAGGGGTGCCCTGAGCTCTGAGAGGAGGGATTTAATGGAGACATCCCATTTAGGGCAGAATGTTCCAAGGTATCTCATTTACTGTGTAATGCCTGGCTGTGGGTCTCTGCATTTATTCCCATCTTCTGCAGGAGCAAGCTTCTCTGATGATGACTGAATAAGACACTGATCTGTGAGTATGGCATTGACACAGGATTCCCCTCTGTATGCTATGAGCATGTTTTATTACCATTGGTCATTAAAGAAGCTATTTGGCCAATGGCTTAGTAGAGTAAAGCCAGGTGGGAAATCTGAACAGAGATATAAAGTAAATGGAGTCAAAGAAGAAAGATGCCCATGGGACCCTTACCAGTAAGCCACAGCCTTGTGTCGGTACACAGATTGATAGAAATGGGTTAATTTAAGATATAAGAGCTAGTTAAAAATATACCTAAGCTATTGGCCAAATAGTGTTGTAATTAATATAGTTTCTGTGTGATTATTTGGGCTGGGCCGCTGGGAAATGAACAAGCAGTCTCTGCCTACATAGCAGAATATTATTAGAAGTCAATTTATCACTACATTTTCCCCTCTTTTTTTAGACCAGTATTTTTTGGTTTTCTTCTATGTTTCTGGGCTATCTTGGTCACCCAAGCCATATCAGATAGGGGTTACATCTTGTGGAATAGGCTTAAGTCAGATAAGTTTTTGGTTGGTTCTTCCCACAAGCTTTGTAATCTTGCAGGCAGGACACCATTGTAGATCAAGGGTTTGTGACTGGTTTGTGCTTATCTTTCCCTTTTAATGGTGTGCAGAGTCCCTTCCTGTACCAAAGACACTGGAACACAGGGGTGAAGGCTCTAGGTAAGCACCAGCTCAACTTCTCCATGTTCAATATAGTATTGTGTTCATCAATGGGGTCTTGCTGTCAGTGTGTAGAGAGCAACCTATACTCTTGACAACAGCCTAGGTTGTTTGGGGATTCCCATGGGGCTCCTTTGGCCAACTACTCAATTAGATATAATCCAATCCTGGTACTGGAAGCTTCATTGAGTAAGAAATGGCCTGTCTCCCCCATTATTTGGTAATTTCATTTCAAGGACCTTCATATATACATACATTTTAGGAAAGTTATATTGTACTGGATTTCCATAATATCCCTCAAGTGTCCCTCAATTTTAACTATCTCTCCCTGTATTTCCTCCCACAAAGCCCTCTTCCCTCTCTCTCCCTCCCAACTTGATCCTTCCATTCTCACCAATGCTCTTCCATCCATATCTATTTTATTTCTCTTTCCTAACAAGATCTATCTGTTCCCTCTAGTCCAGTGGTTCTCCGTCTTCCTAATGTATACAGTGGGTACTCATAAGTGGAAGGATCCACCTGGAGACAGAGAGAGGAACAATGTCTCAGTTCTTCAGATCATCAGAAATATGTGCTTTCTGGTTGCCTTAGGTGATCCCTGTAAAAGAGCCATTTGACTATTCCCGAAGGGGTCATGACCCTCAGGTTGAGAACTACTGCTCTAGTTCCTTATACCTATCTTTTGTGGTTCTGTGGGTTGTAGTTTGGTAACCATTGCCTTAACAGTTAATATCCACAATATAAACAAAAACATATTGTATTTGTCTTTCTGGTCTGGGATACCTCACCCAGGATGATTTTTTTTTCTAGTTCCATCCATTTGCCTGCAAATTTCATGATGTCAATTTTTAACAGCTGAGTAATGATACATTGTGTAAATGTACCACATTTTCTTTATTCTTCTGTTAAGGAACATCTAGGTTTTTTTTTTCAAATTTCTGGCTATTATGAATAGAACAGAAAAGAACATGGTTGAGCAAGTGTCCTTGGGGTAGGAAGAATCATCCTCTGGGTATGTGGCAAAGAGTGGTATAGCTGGATCTTGAGGTAGATCAATTTCAGTCTTCCTGAGGAACCACCACACTTATTTCATAGTGACTGTATGAGTTTGCACTCCTGCCAAAAATGGATGAGTATTCCCATTACTCCATATTCTCCCCAGTATGAAATGTCACTTGTTCTGTTGATTTTAACCACCGACAGGTTTAGGTTGAATCACAAAGTAGTTTTGATTTGTATTTCCCTGGCTAAATACTGAACGTTTAAGTGTTTCTCATCCATTTAAGGTTTCTGTATTGAGAATTCTCTGTTTAGAGCTGCTCACCACTTTTTACTTGGGTTTTTTTCTTGTTATCTCGTTTCTTGAGTTCTTTATATATCAGTCTTCTATCCAATATGTAGTTGGTAAAAGCTGTGTACCATTCCTTAGGCTCCTGCTTCATCTGAACGATGTTGTCCTTTGCTGTGCAGAAGCATCTCGGTTCCATGAGGTCCCATTTCTTGATTGCTGATCTTAGTGACTGAGTTAATGCATGTTAATGGTGTTCTGTTCAGAAAGTCTTCTGTGCCAGTGAGTTCTAAGTTATTTTGCACTTTCTCTTCTATCAGGCTCAGTGTATCTGACTTTGTTGGGGTATTTGGTTCATCTTGAGTTGAGTTTTGTGTTGGGTGGCAAGTATGGATCTATTATTTTCCATTCTGCCACCCAGTGTGACCAACACCATTTGTTGAAGATGCTGTCTTCTGGCCTCTTTATCAAACATCAGGTGCCCATAAGTATATGAACTTATGTATGAATTTTCAATTTGATTCTGTTGATTAATGTATCTGTTTTTGTGCCAATAGCATACTTTTTATTAACTATAGCAATGTAGTGCAACTTGAAATCAAGGATTGTGATACTTCCACCAGTTCTATTCAGTGTTGTTTAGTTGTCCTGGGTTCTTAATTTTCATATGAAGCTGAATCCTTTCAAGATCTGTGAAGATTTTGTGGTGGAATTTTGACAAAAATTATATGAAATATGTAGATAACATTTGGTAGGGTGGCCATTTTTACTCTGTTACTACTACCAGTCCATGATCATAGAAGCTCTTTCCATCTTCTGAAATCTTTTTCAATTTCTTTCTTCAGTAACCAGACATTTCCATCACACAAATTTTGGTGGTTTGAAAGAAAATGCCCCCAAAGGGAGCCTCCAACCTGGGTAGAGTTCTTCTGCTCAACCACAGGCCACTCTGACCAGAAGACCAGAGAGGAAACAGAAACCAAGGAACAAACACTCATCCAACAAAGACAAACTCAGAAATCAGCACCTAGATCAACCCAAACCCAGATGTCTAGGTGCCAGTGAACACAATCACCAAGAGTCAAGGCAATATGTCACTGCCTAGAGTGCCTATAGCAAGCCCTAAATATTTCATCCCTGCTGAAGCACAAGAAAATGAGCTTAAAACCAAATTTATAAAGAAGATACATATCTTTAAAGAGGAAATGAATAGATCCCTTAAAGAAATAGAGGAAAAGACAAATCAAAAATTGGAGGTAATCAATAAATCCCTTAAAGAAAGCCAAGGAAAAAAGAAAGCAACAGGAAATGAATAAAACTGTTCAAGGCCTGGAAATGGAAAAAGAAATAATTGTTTTGAAACACAAATTAAGGGGATTCTGGAAGTAAAAAGTTTAGATAAGTGAACAATAACTACAAACATGGGCATCACCAATAAAATACAAGAGATGGAAGAAGGAGTCCTAGGCATTAAAGATACAATAAAAAAATAGATACATCAGTAAAATAAAATGTTAAATCTAAAAATATCCTGATACAAAGCATACAGCAAATCTGAAACACCATAAAAAGACAAAATCTAAGAATAATAGGAATAGGAGGAGAAGAATTTCAGTTCAAAAGGCCAGAAAAAACATAAAATTTTCCTAACATAAAGAAGGACATGACTACAAAAATACAAGAAGCTTACAGAACACCAGATAGATTAGACCAGAAAAGAGAGTCCCCTCGCCACATAATAATCAAAACACTAAACATACAGAACAAAGAAAGAATATTAAAAGCTGCAAGGGAAAAAGACCAAGTAGAATATAAAAACATACCTATTAGAATTACACCCGACTTCTCCAGGGAGACTGTAAAACCCAGAAGGGCCTGGAAAGATGTCTGCAAACTCTAATTTAAAACAGATGTCAGCCCAGAGTACTATACCCAACAAAACTTTCAATCACCATAGATGATTTTGATAAGATATTCCATAATATAGTCAAATTAAATGATATCGATCTATAAATCCAGCCCTACAGAAGGTACTAGAAGGAAAATTCCAATCCATGAAAACACAGGAAATAATCTCATACCAGCAAAACCAAAAGAAAGGAAGCAAACACACACACCAACTACAACAGCAGCAGCAACAACAAAAGAGGAATTAACAGTCATTGGTCATTGCTCTCTCTCAATATCAATGGACTCAATTTCCCAATAAAAAGACACGGACTAACAGAATAGATTTGAAAACAAGATTTAACCTACTGCTGCATACAAGAAACATACCTCAGCATCAAAGATAGACATTACCTCAGAGTAAAGAATTGGAAAAAGATTTTCCAAGCAAATAGACCTAAGAAGCAAGCTGGTATAATCATTTTATTATCTAACAAAATAGACTTCAAACCAAAATTACTAAAAAGAAATGGGTCTGGACACTTCATACTCAGCAAATAAAACATCCATCAAAAATACATTTCAATTCTTAACATCTACATTCCAAATGCAAGGGCACCCATGTTTGTGAAAAAATTAATAAGGCTTACATCACACCATCAACCCTCACACTTTGATGTGGGAGACTTCAATACCCTACGCTCACCAACAGAGATGTCATCCAGACAAAAGTTAAACAGAGAAATATTGGAGTTAACAGATGTTATAAAACAAATGGACCTAACAGATGTCTATAGAACCGTTCACCCAAATACAAAAGAATATACTTTCTTCTCAGCACCTCATGAAACTTTCTCCAAAATTGGTCATATATGTGGTCAAAAAAGCAAGTTTCAACAGATACAAGAAAATTGAAATAACCTCCTGAATCCTATAAGACCGCCACGGATTAAAGCCGGATTTCAACAACATAAAACCTAAAAACTCATAGAAAATTAAAAACTCTTTACTGAATAACCACTGAATCAGAGACTAAATAAAGAAATAAAGACTTGGTAGAATTCAATGAAAATGAATGTAAAACATACCCAAACTTATGGGAAGTGGTGATAAAATGAAAGTTCAAAGCAGTAAGTGTATCATAGAAAAAATGGAGAGACTCATACTAGCAACTTCACAGCACACCTTAAGGTTCTAGACCAAAAAGAAGTAAGCACACACCAAGCAGAGGAGATGGCAATAAATAATTAAACTGAGGGCTGAAATCAATAAAAACAAAGAACAAAGAAATTGAATCAAAGACCCAGGCAAAAATCCACACAATTATGGGCACTTGGTTTTTGATGAAGAAGCCATAAAGACACAGTAAAAAAAGAAAGCATCTTCAACAAATGGTGTTGGTCTAAGTGGAAGTCTGCATGTAGAAGAATGCAAACAGATTCGTATTTATTATCCTGCACAAAACTCAAGTCCAAGTGGATCAAAGATCTCAACATTGAACCAGACACCTAACCTGTTAGAAGAGAAAGTAGGGAATAACACTTAATGCATCAGCACAGGAAACAACTTCCTAAACAGAATACCAATAGTGCAGGAATAAGATCAGCAACTAATAAATGGAATGTCCTCATGAAACTAAAAAGCTTCTGTAAGGCAAAGGACACCATCAACAGAATAAAAGGGCAGCCTACAGTATGGGGAAAGATTTTCACCAATTCCATGGATTTAACATCCAAAATATATAAAGAACTTGAGAAATTAGACATCAACAAAACAAAAATCCAATTAAAAATTTGGATACAGAGCTAAACAGAGAATTTTCAACAGAGTAATCTCATATTGCTGAGAAACACCTAAAGAAAAGTTTAACATCCTTAGCCATCAGGGAAAAGCAAATCAAAACTACTTTGAGATCTCATCTTACACCTGTCAGAATGGCTAAAATCAATAACACAAATATTGGCTCATGCTGGCTGGAGAGGATGTGCCTCCATTGCTGATGACGGTGTAAACTTGTACAGCCACCATGGAAATCAGTATGGTAGTTCCTCAGAAAATTGGGAATCAATTTACCTCAGGACCTGGATATATCACTCTTGAGCTTATACTCAAGAGATGCTCCGTCCTACCACAAGAACACTATGTTCATAGCAACTTTGTTCATAATAGCCAGAAACTAGAAACAACATGGATGCTCCTCAACCAAAGAATGAATAGAGAAAATGTAGTCTATTTACACAGTAGAGTATTACTTAGCTATTAGAAAAATGACATCATGAAATTTGCAGGCAAATGGATAGAACTAGAAAAACTCATCCTGAGTGAGGCAGCCCAGACCCAAAAAGACAAGCATGATGTGTACTCATTTATAAGTGAATATTAGCTGTTAAGGATAATCACACTACAATCCATAGACCCAGAGGTAACAAGGAGGGCTCTAGGGGGTACACATGGATCTCCCTGAGAAAGGGAAATAGAACAAATTTTGTGGGTGGAGTGAGGGCAGGTGGGTCTAGAAACTTGAGGAATTGGGTGGGAAAGAGGAGGATGGAGTGAGAGAGTACAGAGAGAAACAACTGAAATAGAGGAGCATTCAGGGGGTGAGGTGGAAACAGTGCAGTGGAAACTTCCTGGAACCTATGAGTGAGAGCCTAGTGAGGACTTCTGGTAATGGAGGGATAGAGTCATGGGCCATCTTCAGTAACCTGGCAAGGCTTCCAGTGGTGGAGTGGTGGGATGGAACACCAACCCAGCCACAAAACCTTCAACCCACACCTTTTCTGCCTGAGAGAAGTGCTGGGGCAGTGGTGGCTCAACACTTATGAGAGTGGCCAATTAATGACCAGTTGAGTCCCAAGCCACAAGAAGGAGCCCATGTCCTCCATTGCCTGGATGGCCAGGATCCAGAAGCTGGATGGCTCAGAGACCTAGGACAAAACCAAACACAACTGATGAAAAATAGTTGGTGCCTAGCTCAAACACCATCAGAGAGGCTTCCTCCAGCAGCTGATGGGAACAGATACAGAGACCCACACCCAAACATTAGGCAGAACTTGGGGAACACTGTGGAAGAGCAGGAGGAAGGATCATAAGAGCCAGAGGAGTAAAGGACACCAGGAGAACATGGTCCACAGAATCAACTAAGCAGGGTTCTAGGGAGACTATGGCAGTAACTACAAAGCCTATATGGGTCTGTACTGGGTCTTCCACATACATGCTGTTGTTGTTTAACTCGGGGTGTTGGTGCAACTCCTAACAGTGGGAGAGGGGGTTGCCTCTGATTCTTTTCCTGCTCTCAGGACCCTTTTCCTCCTACTGGATTGCCTCATCCAGCCTTAATAAAAAGGGTTTGTGCCTAGTCTTATTGCACCTGGTTGTATTGTATTTGATTAGTATCACTGGGAAGCCTGATCTTTTCTGAAGGCAAACAGAGGAGCAGCGGATCTGGGGGAGAGGGGAGCTGAGGGCGGGGTGCTGGGGTAAGTGGAGGGAGGGAAGGCTGTGGTCAGGATGTATTGTATGAGAGAAAAAATGTTAAAAAAATTAAAATAAAATTAAAATGTCTTAGTGGACATTTTTTCTTAGCTGAGTATATGGTATTACCTCCTCAAATCTTCTGATTAATTTTGGTTTAAAGTCTATTATGTTAGATATTAAAATGATTACACCAGCTTGCTTCTTAGATCCATTTGCTTGAAATATCTTTTCCCAACCCTTTGCACTGTGATAAAGTCTATCCTTAATGTTAAAGTGTGTTTCCTAGGATGTGAGGGCAATGTACCTGTGCCATCTGTCAGGATTGATTGACTGGTCTGACTGCTTAGGTGGGCATCCTCTTCTTCCCTCACCACTCCACGTGTGTCCTTCACCAGACTACACACTCGGGTTGATGAGGACCATCTTCCTCAAGTAGAGGGGGCCAGTCTTCGGTCAAGGATATACAAATAGCTGTGCTCCCCTGCTAGAACCTCCCAGCACTCTCTCAAGGTGTGTTTCCTAAATGCAGCAGAAGGATGGATCCCTTTTTTTTTTGTTTTTCATCCATTCTCTTAGTCTGTATCTTTTTGTTTAGGGAAATGAGGCCACCGAGGTTGAGAGATATCAATAATCAACAATCGTTGATTTTTGTTATGTTTTTATTGTTGTGCATGTGTGTGTGTGTTTCTTTTCTTTTGACTTTTCTGGTCGGAAAGTTTTTTAATAGAAGGATGTTTGTTTATTCTCCCCCCCCCAACTTTTTTCAACATAATATTTGATTAGTTTATTTTGGAGTTTCACATAATGCATCCTGATCACATTCATTTCCCAGTCTTCCCACTATCCCTCTCCCTTGTGACTTCCCCCAAAGAAAAGAAAATATAAACTAAGTCCAATTTGTGCTGCCTGTACACTCCCTCATCATCATCATTTATGCCCAGCAATGTGTAAGCATGCGTAGGCAGCCCATTTATGGCGGTTCTCCAGTTGTTCCTGTCCTGGGCAGTCCTAGATGCTCTGTTATTGTTTTGGGGCCTTCCTCTTAGCCTTATCCTGTGCTCTCCTCCAAGCAGTGCTATCTTAGGGTATCTGCCGTCATTCATTCTCATAACATGACCAAAGTATCTCAAGTACCATTGCCGTATCCTGTTCTCTGAGCACTTTTAATAAGTCTGTCCCTAGGGTCCAGACACCTGTTTTTCTTTCCCATTTTCTTCTTTTGTCATGTCTGGAGATAGTGACCAGACTTTGAGAAGTGATGGAGAAAATCACAGCACCCTGTCTTCTGACAGTAGCCAGCCTAGTTCCTAACCTTTCTCCCTGGGTACCTTCTCCAACTGATATTTCCTGTTGTAAATGAAATGTGTGTGTGTGTGTGTGTGTGTGTGTGTCTGTGTGTGTATGTCTGTGTGTATGTGTGTATGTAGATATATAATATGTGTATGTATATATGTGTGTATGTATGTCTGTGTGTATGTGTGTATGTAGATATATAATATGTGTATGTATATATGTGTGTATGTATGTGTATGTATATATGTGTGTGTGTATATATATATTTGTGTATACATATATATGATAGATTTTTTATTCCACATTCTTCCCCAGATTCCTTTATCCAGCCTAACTGAGACCTGTTTACCAGGTCCCTTCTGGAGAAGATCTTTCTGGAGTTGCCCACCACCCACTCAAATATTTTCTGCCCCATCCCTGCCAGGGATCAACAGAAACTGTGAAGTCCAGGGCCTTCTCTGAATGTCTCCACAGAGTATATTTTGAACGTCCAAGGAGGTGGTCTCGAGGCTGTGAGGTCAATGGTCACTATGAGAAAACTGTAGGAACAGTATGGGGAAAGATGGCAACCATGTGGAGACAGAACAGAAACATTATGCAGACAATGGCAGCAACTTGGAGACTGTAGGGACAGTGTGTAGACAGCTTGTGGGCTGTATGGACATTGTGGGGACAGTGGGGGAGCACTGGGGCCGTGGTATTGCCCACTGTCACAGTGGCACTGTAGCACACGCTGGGCAGGAAGAGGGTGATGAAGATAGTGATGGTCACACAGAACCTATCCAGCTTCCCGTCCTGGGCCTCAATGTTCAGTCCCAGCTCTGCACAGAAAGGAAGAAGTCAGCATTTTTGCCAACAAGGTAGGGCCAAGGTGATTTTCTGTGTGGCGGAGTAGGTCTTTGAGGAGGTAAGAGAGGTAAGAACAACAGGACTGGGTGAGGAAACACTTCTTTGGGGTCAGGTCTGCCTTCGGCCCTCACTGGGTCAGTTCCCAAAACTATTCCATCTCTGTTCCTGGTCTCAGTCAGGCATGCAGGATCTGATGGTGGTCTGCACTGTGAAGAGGCCCTCCTTGTATGCCTGGCCCCTTAGTGCTAAAGTTGACCAGGCTGAAACAGAACCTGTGACCCTTGAGGACATTGCTCATGAAGCCTCCCTAACCTTCTGTCTGTCCTCTGGTGACCAAGCTTAGAGAGTCAAAGTGATGGCAGAGTCTGTGTCTGGTGGTTCCTGGACTCCATAAAGGGTCTACAGTGGGAAATGAGCCAGATAACTGGCTATAAAGGATCAGTGACTGTAAGGAGTGGGAGAATAGGCCTGCGGGTCCAGGAATAGACTGAACCCCTCTAAGTCTATTTCTACTGTCAGGAGATGAGTGTAGAAACTGTAGCACAAATAATAAGAGACAAATATTGGAGTTCAGCCAGATCAGAAAAGCAAAGTATCCAACCACTAGAGTAGAGACATCTTTTACCTCTACCAAATCTTCAGACCAAAATGACATGAGCCTGTCTCCAGGAATTCTCAGACTCCACACTCCTCACACCATGCTCCTCTGAATTCCAGTCTCTTCCCCTTTATATTCTTTTCTCTCTGCCCAGCCATATCACTCCTGTCTCCACCTCTAGTAGAGGGATTAAAATGTGTGACTCCCAAACACTGAGATTAAAGATGTGAACGATCATCACATAAATATGTTTCTGGATTGATCTTGTGTACCACACGGTAGCTTTAAACTTACAGAGTTTTGTCCGCCTCTGTCTCCTGAGTCCTGGGATTAAAGGTGTGTGCTACCATTCCCTGGCTTGTATGACTAAGTAGTATGGCCGCTTTGCCCTCTGATCTTCAGAAAAGCTTTACTTATTAAAACAGAAATAACATGCCACTATATTTGCCCTTTTGTCTAAAATAAAAAGAGAGCTGTAACTAATATAGGAAAAATATATACAATAAGTACAATAACTATATGCAATATATACAGTATTAAATACATCATCAATGTCTAGTTCATTTGCATTTGACAAATTCAGAGAAAATATTTCATTTCTATCCTATCTTGGTGAGTTCAAAGTCTTGTACCTAATTTACTTTCTATCATAACTTGCTTTCTCCATCTGGTAAACAAGGAAAATTTTATAACTATCGAAACTTCAACTCCCTCAATGACCCAAGAAGGAAATAATATTAACTGAGAAAGCAGGAATTGCGAGCAAGAGACTTCCAAAAAATGTGAGAAATGACAAAAAAGGATAGCTGCCTGGATAGTACCCAAAGTTACTCTGCAACATTGGGCCATCTATCTTCGGCCTACAGGTCTAGCATATCCAACAGACTTTTCTGTGAAGCAGGATATTCAAAAGGGTGTCCCTCCTTATCTTTCTTTTTTATTTTATTTTTTTTATTAAAAATCTCTGCCTCCTCCCTACCTCCCTTTTTCTTCCCCCTCCCCCCACTCCCCACGTTCCACTCCCCTCCCCCTCCCTCTCCAGCCCTAAGAACAGTCAGGGTTCCCTGACCTGTGNGATCCTCCCCCCTCCATCTAGGTCTAGGAAGGTGAGCATCCAAACTGGCTAGGCTCCCACAAAGCCAGAACATGAAGTAGGATCAAAACCCAGTGCCATTGTACTTGGCTTCTCATCAGTCCTCATTGTTCAGAGAGTCCGGTTTTATCCCATGCTTTTTCATTTCCAGTCCAGCTGGCCTTGGTGAGCTCCCAATAGATCAGTCCCTCTGTCTCAGTGGGTGGGTACACTCCTCACGGTCCCGACTTCCTCGCTCATGTTCTCCTTCCTTCTGCTCCTCATTGGGACCTTGGGAGCTTATTCCGGTGCTCCAATATGGGTCTCTGTCTCTATCTCCATCCATCGCCCGATGAAGATTCTATGGTGATATGCAATATTTTTATCAGTGTGGTTATAGGATAGGGCCATTTCAGGTTCCTTATCCTCAGCTGCCCAAGGCACTAACTGGGGACATCCCCCTGGGCACCTGGGAGCCCCTCTAGGTTCAGGTCTCTTGCCCACCCTAAGCTGGATCTCTTAATTAAGATATATGCTTCCCTGCTCCCATATCCATCCTTCCTTTATCCCAGCCATCCCAGTTCCCCAAGTTCCCCCCATCCTCCCCTTCTCACATTTCTCTCCCCATCTTCCCTTATCCCTATCCCACCCCTCCCCCAAGATCCCAATTTTTGCTCGGCAATCTTGTCTACTTCCCATATCCAGGAGGATAACTATATGTTTTTCTTTGGCTTCACCTTCTTATTTAGCTTCTTTAGGATCACAAATTATAGACTCAATGTCATTTATTTATGGCTAGAAACCAATTATGAGTGAGTACATCCCATGTTCATCTTTTTGGGTCTGGGACACCTCACTCAGGATAGTGTTTTCTATTTCCATCCATTTGCATGCAAAATTCGAGAAGTCATTGTTTTTTACAGCTGAGTAGTACTCTAATGTGTACATATTCCACACTTTCTTCATCCATTCTTCCACTGAAGGACATCTAGGTTGTTTCCAGGTTCTGGTTATTACAAATAATGTTGCTATGAACATAGTTGAACAAATGCTTTTGTAATATGACAGGGCATCTCTTGGGTATATTCCCAAGAGTGGTATTGCTGGGTCCTGGGGCCCTATCCTATAACCACACGGATGAATATCTTGCATAACACCATAGAACCTTCATCAGGTAATGGATGGAGATAGAGACAGAGACCCATATTGGAGCACCGGAATAAGCTCCCAAGGTCCCAATGAGGAGCAGAAGGAGGGAGAACATGAGCAAGGAAGTCGGGACCGTGAGGAGTGTACCCACCCACTGAGACAGAGGGACTGATCTATTGGGAGCTCACCAAGGCCAGGTGGACTGGGACTGAAAAGGCATGGGATAAAACCGGACTCTCTGAACAATGAGGACTGATGAGAAGCCAAAGACAATGGCACTGGGGTTTGATCCTACTTCATGTTCTGTCTTTGTGGGGGCCTAGCCAGTTTGGATGCTCACCTTCCTAGACCTCGATGGAGGGGGGAGGACCTTGGACTTTCCACAATTCAGGGAACCCTGACTGCTCTTTGGACTGGAGAGGGATGGGGAAAGGAGTGGGGAGAGGGGGAGTGGTGTGGGAGGAAGGGGAGGGAAATGGGAGGCTGGGAGGAGGCTGAAATTTTTTTTTATTTTTCAATAAAAGAAATAGACATTATGGAAAAACATGAAAAAAAAACAATTATGAGTGAGTACATCCCATGTTCATCTTTTGGGTCTGGGTTACCTCACTCAGGATAGTGTTTTCTATTTCCATCCATTTGCATGCAAAATTCAAGATGTCATTGTTTTTTTTACTGCTGAGTAGTACACTAATATGTATATATTCCATATTTTCTTCATCCATTCTTCCATGGAAGGGCATCTAGGTTGTTTCCAGGTTCTGATTATTACAAATAATGCTCCTATGAACATAGTTGAACAAATACTTTTGTCATATGATAGGGCATCTCTTGGGTATATACCCAAGAGTGGTTTTGCCGGGTCCTGGGGTAGGTTGATCCCAAATTTCCTGAGAAACTGCCACACTGCTTTCCATAGTGGTTGCACAAGTTTGCATTCTCACCAGCCTACAGTTTCTTTATTGTTAAATGCCACTGGGCAACCAATACAGGTTTGTCTGTCAATCATTTTAAAAGAGAGATATTGGTGCCTTTGGAAGATCAGCAGTTGTTGTGCCCTATTCTTGTACAACATGAATGGTCAGTGACTGTTCTTGTAAAACCTTCTAATATTTTTGTCAAAAAAGCATATATTAATTTATGGTTTGTTTCTAAGATTGCAAAAATGTTAATCTAAGTGTTCCATTGCTGTAACAAATCATGTCCCTACAAATCATTACTATGTTAGCCACATATGATTTTTTCTTTTCTATATTTTTATTAGATTTCTCTTAAAAAAATAGCAATCCAAATTCCCACTCCATCCTCTCTACATACCCCTCCACACCACCCCCCTAATGCTAAGGGTTGGGCACTTTGTTTTGTAGAAGGCCCAAGGCCCTCCCTACTACATCTAGACTGAGCAAGGTATATATACAAAGAGAATACGATTCCAAAAAGCCAGTTCATGAAGTAGAGATAAATCCCAATGGCCAATGGCCCCTCAGTCTGCCCCAGCTATACAACTGTCAGCCACATTCAGAGGGACTAGTTTGGTCCTATGCTTGTTCCTTCCCAATCCATCTGGAATTGGTGAGCTCCTATTAGCTCAGGTAAACTGTTTCAGTGGATGAACCCTTCATGGTCTTGACCCCTTTGCTGATATTCTCATTCCTTCTACTCTTCAACTGGACCTTGGAAGCTCAATCCAGTACTCTGATGTGGGTCTCTGCCTGTTTCCATCTATTGTTCGACAAAGGTTCTATGGTGATATTTAAAATAATCATCAGTCTGACTACAGGGAAAGGCCAGTTTGGGCACCCTTTTCTCTATTGCTTAGGGTCTTGGCTGGGGTCATCCTTGTGGATTTCTGGGAATTTCTCTGGGGCCAGGTTTTTGCCAACCCTATAATGGCTTCCTCAATCAAGATATCTCTTTCCTTGCTCTCATATCTGTCTTTCCTCCATCTCGACTAAGTCATTCCTTCAAGTTCTCCTTAACCCTCCTTTTTCCCCTTCTCTTTCACTTCTCCCCTTCCTTCTACTCCCTACCCCCATGCTCCCAATTTTGTCAGGCAATCTTGTCTGTTTCCAATTTCCAGGTAAGTCTATATATGTTTTTCTTTGGGCTCACCTTATTACTTAGCTTCTCTAGGATCATGAACTATAGGTTCAATGTCCTTTGTTTATAGCTAGTATCTACTTATAAGTGAGTACATACCATATTTATTTTTTGGATCTGGGTTACCTCACTCAGGATAGTGTTTTATAATTCTATCCATTTGCATGCAAAATTCAAGATGTCATTGTTTTTTACCACTGAGTAGTACTCTAATGTGTAGATTGCCACACTTTCTTTATCCGTTCTTCAGTTGAGGGACATCTAGGTTATTTCTAGGTTCTGGCTATTATAAATAATGGGCTATGAACATAGTTGAATAAATGCTTTTGTAGTATGATTGAGCATCTTTTGGGTATATTCCCAAAAGTGGTATTGCAGGATCCTGAGGTAGGTTGATTCACAATATTCTGAGAAACCACCATACTGATCTCCAAAGTGGTTGTACAAATTTGCATTCCCACCAACCATGGATGAGTGTTCCTCTTACTCCACATCCTCTCCAGCATAAGTTATCATTAGTGTTTTTGATCTTAGCCATTCTGATAGGTGTAAGATGGTATCTCAGAGTTGTTTTGATTAGTATTTCCCTGATAGCTAAGGAAGTTGAATATGTCTGAAAGTATCTTTTGGCTGGCCTCTGGATGGGTTGGGGGAATGCCTAGCTGCAAGAAACTCCCTGATGACTGGCTCTTAGGTCCCCTCAGTATTGGAGCAAGCTGTATTTCAGAGTTCCACTGAGATTGCAGGCAAATAGGTGGGTTTGGGGACAGGGTGTAGCTAGTAGTTTGGATGGGTTGTGTTTGGGGACAGCCTGGCCTCAGGCAACTCCCTGCTGGCTAGCTAGAAAAGTCAAGGGAGTTTGGGGAAGGGGCCAGGGGCCACATATAATTTTAACATTCCTCTCTGTCTTTCTGGCCCTATACATTCAACCCATCTTGCAGTCTGCTTTAACCTATGATAAAGTTCCAATCACTAAAATCTGAGTATTTGCATCCTGAAGAGGCCAATTTGGATGGCAAGATTCTGATGGAATTACTGTTACTTGTTTTTTTTAAAGATTTATTTATTATGTATATAGTATTCTATCTACATGTATGCCTGCATGCCAGAAGAGAACACCAAATCTCATTACAGATAGCTCTGACCCACCATGTGGGTGCTGGGAATTGAACTCAGGACCTCTGGAAGAACAATCAGTGCTCTTAACCTCTGAGCCATCTCTCCAGCCCTTATTGTTACTTATTGATGTGATTATTGTGTCTACCAGATCTTCAATAACAATGTCATTTATTTATATTTTTAATTTTGTTCTTTGTTCATTTATAGAAGTTTGGCAAAATACTCACTTTATGGTTTCTCCTAAACTTTTTGTTCTCTCTTCTATAGCTGTTCTATTATCCAGATAAATATGGTTGCTTACAGTAGCCATTAGGTTCTTTAATAGCTCTGGGAAGGAGTGTCCTCTACAATGGCAGAAAACAACTGGATATGACATAGGGACCTGCAAACTCCCTAAAAGAGTTTCCCTTCACAGCAAGGGGATTACCTTGTATAGCCTTTGTTGACCTACATTCATTAGTCCAATGCCTACCTTTGCCACACCTTCTACATAATCCAGAAGAGATGGGCACTCAATAAATTATTCTTAGGAAAAAAAAATTGTTTCTAAGAATGTTCTGTTTATAATCCTTTTTAAGGGGACCTTGTTTGCCTTAATTGAAACATTTTATATTTCAATTTTTGTTCAAACCTCTGGAAATTACCTCTCCTATCCAAGTATCACCATGGTCATGAGATTCAATATTAATTATATCTTAGATCCATTTCTCCAAAGGTGCTGACCTTGCCATTAATAGCCTAATTGTCCTTTTGCATTGAGAAATAACATTTTAAAAAGTCAGAGATTCGATTATTATTTGTCTAGCTTCTGAATTTGGTATCATTCTATTTACAACTGATGTCAGTCTTTGTAAGAAATCCTTGAAGGTTTCTTTGGGGCCCTGTGTGACTTTAGTAAATAATTCAATCTTCTTTTCTACTTCTTCAGTTTGGTCCCAAGCATTCAAAATTGCTGCATGAGCCGGGCGATGGTGGCGCACGCCTTTAATCCCAGCACTCGGGAGGCAGAGGCAGGCGGATCTCTGTGAGTTCGAGACCAGCCTGGTCTACAGAGCTAGTTCCAGGACAGGCTCCAAAGCCACAGAGAAACCCTATCTCAAAAAAAAATTTCTGCATGGCATAAAGCCAGCATGTGACCACCATTTAGAGATTGCCTTTCTACAGTAGCATAATTTTCTTCTCCAACAATTTTATCTTGGGAGATTTCCACACCTCTAGCTTTATTCCATTGTTCAATAGTCTTAGCCTCTTCTCTGAACCATCTATTCCATTGTAGTTGTGAAACAGGCTCTAAAACAGTTTTAACCAACTGTATCCAGTATTTAGGGATAATTCTATTACAAACTGACCACAAGTTTAACATTTACTTTACAAAAGATGAATGCATGCCATATGAGACTAGTCCTTCCTTGAATCTCCTTAAATCTAACATTGTCACAGGAGTCCATTTAGTTCTTGCTCTATCATTTGACAAATCCTGTAAGGTTACTGGGTATATTAAGGTTAGTTGTTTGAAAACCTTAGGCTGTTCCTCTCTATTCTTATAATGCAATGTTAAAATTGGTTCGCCATTAAATTATTCTGTCTGGATTTAAATACCTCTATGATCTATTTTATTAAGTTTTTTGATAAAACAAAAATGATAATGCTGATAATATTTACAATTGATATATAAATCCCATCTAAATTAGTTATCCTTTCATTCAATCATTCCATTTTCAAACTGTCTAGCATATTGTCATACAAAGAACCAAATCCCTCCATTGTACTGGTTTTTCTAATTTTTAACATAGGAAAAAAACTCTCTTTTAAATAATTCCTCCCTTTAAGAATTCTCAGTTGTCTTACCAAAACCACCAACGATGTTGATGAAGATGTGAGACTTATTATTGCTGATGAGATTTCAAAGGGGCTACTTAGTTTGGCAGCAGCCCAAGAAGGGGGTTCAGGGAGAACCCACAAGGAGACAGAAAGAAAAGTATTACAGTGACTCTGGTTGTGTGTAGCTCTGGCCTATGCTGGTGGCTATAAAGACACAAGCAAACAGCTTTTTTGTGAATTTGTACCCCAAATGTTGGGCACCAAATATAGTACAAATAATAAAAACCCAGAGACAGATATTGCAGTGCAAACTGAAGATCAGAAAAGCAAAGCATCCAACAACTAGAAACCTTTTACCTCTATCAAATCTTCAGACTGAAAGGGCAAGATCCTGTCTCCTCAAACTCCACACTCCAGTGAGTTCCTGTCTCTTCCCCTTTATATTCCTTTCCCTGCCCAGCCATATCATTCATGTCTCCACCTCTCTAGTGCTGGGATTAAAGTGTGTGATTCCCAAACACAAACCTGGATGGATCTTGTGCAGCCCAGGGTAGTGTAACAGGAGGAGCAGGCTGCTTGTCATTCCAGCTACCCTGACTAGCTTATACCTGAAATAATCATATGGAAATTATATTAATTAAATCACTGCCTGGCCCATTATCTCTAGCATCTTATTGGCTAACTCTCACATCTTGATTTAACCCATTTCTAATAATCTGTATGTATATCACCACGAGGTCATGGCTTACCAGGAAAGATTCAGCATGTCTGACCTGGTGTCTCCATAGCAGCTCTCTGCCTCTGCCTCTTCCTCCCAGCATTCAGTTCTGTCTTCTCTTCTCCACCTACCTAAGTTCTGCCCTATCAGGCCACGCAGTTTCTTTATTGATTAATCAATGAAAGCAACATATAAACAGAAGGACCTCTTACACCAGGGTAGCCTTGAACTCACAGAGATCCATCTGCCTCTGTCTCCTGAGTCCTGGGAATAAAGGTGTGCACTACCACTCTCTGGCCTATATGGCTGACTAGCGTGGCTGCTTTTCCCTCCGATCTTCAGAAAAGCTTTTTTATTAAAACAGAAATAATATACTACTATAGGAAACCCTTAGAAAATGACAGTTGTGTATCTCTCAGATGACCCACATGTAGATGTCAAATAGGAATCTATGATTGAACCTGGTATTGTCCATGGGGTCCACAGTCCAGCTGTTAGGTGTGTGCATGTGTGTGCACACGAGTGTGTGTGCAGGTGCTGTATATACTTAATGATGCTCAACAAGCTGGCTTGTGTGGATCTGGCCTGAGCATTCATGTGATTATTCAACAATTGTTGCTCTTCCCAGGGCTGCATCTGTGTCGTGTGCACTTCCATCTCATCTACATATCAACTAAACTGGACTCCTGGGTCACCCTGGCTCACATCCAACACCACACATGTTCTTAGTGGTCAGTAAGATTATGAATACATCCTTGGACTTTGTTGGGGTAAAGAAGACAGGTAGCCCACTTGGGATTTCAGAAGCTGGTGAGGAGAGATGAGACAGGAACTGGGCTACCCCCACAAGTGGAGGGATGCATGGAACCCTCATCATTCTCCTGAGGCCAGAGAGCAAAGCATAGTAACTCATCCGAATGTTCAGGACACTTGTGAGTATTGTGCTCAGAGCTTCTGGGCTCTGCAGAGAGAAAGCTTGTGTTACTGGTGTACGAAGGAGACAAGGCACCAAGCTCAGGAGAGAAGAGTTTGACGCTAGCACAAGCTCAGAATAGACCCCTCATGGTATTATCCTTGATAGGTCAAGACCTCCTTCCACCTCTGTGTCCAAGGTACAGAACATGAGCATTTGGCCAAGAGGATTACTCCTTGAGCAGATAGGGAGTACACTTCAGGAGAGACAGAAGGGAGTCCTTGCTTCCTTAGGCTTAGTACTCTTCGCTAGCTGAGAAGATGAGTCAAGCATCACTTCCAGGGGACCCTTGTTTCTCCTGACTATCCTCTCACTAATTTTCTTGTCCACTTTGATCTACTGGCTGGGTGGTTACATTGCAGGTGACAGTCTAACTGGGCTGGTATAGGAGGCAGAGAGGTTATTGTGCTTACATATAAGCACTAGGTAAAATAGGATTGTTAAACATGTGGGGTTGTCCCTTCAAAGGGGGATATTGTATATGTTGTTTGTCACCCAGAAGGCTGGAAGTGGAGGTAGTAAATAGTCTGGTGACCTTAGTGCTGTCTATATGACTAAGACAACATCAGATCCTTACCCTCAAGACCCTCAAGATGTCACTTGTAGCCAATCTATAGGACCCATCTTTATGGGAGATGTCACTTGTACTTTGCAAAGACTTTCAATGCAGTCATGCCTTAAGCTCTGTTGTGCACATGTAATTGATTTAATTATCACCAGGAAACATTTTTCCAAATTATACTGCACTTAAATATGCCTAAAACAAACAGCCCTGTGTCAGACCCTCAAAGTTTAAGCCAACAACGGCTACTGAATTGTGTTGAACTGAACTTCCTCTTGCCTCACACACATTGACACTCCACTGTCTGTGGTGTTTTCAGAGACCCCCACAGGCCAGATGCTGGTGGACACATTCATTGAGTAGCTGAGTGAGTAGAACCTGGGTGAAAAGGTCACTGGACATAGCTCCAGAGCTTCAGGACATGGTCACTGACCAGGCAACCAAAGGTCACTGCAGAGCCAAATGTGTCCCCATACTAGGGCTCAGGTATAAGACAGATTGCACCATAGTACTTGATACAAGAAAAGGAGAGTGTGTAATCATGCTGCCAGGTATGGCTGAGCACAGGCGCTTGGGAACTCTCAGTCCTCACCCAGCCTTCCCAGGACCCTAGCCTTCTGCAAATACCAAGCAGGGTCCAGAACTGAACTCACAGGTACTACATGCACACCTAACTAGTTCTACCTGCTTCAACTTCATTATTTTTAACCTATGGATCACCAGGCTAGGCCAACTCTGTGGCATTCTAAGCCCATCCCATCCCTAGTCCATGTCCAGAAGCTGCTGGCGTGGCTATCCAGGAAGGCAGTCCACAGACCACTCTGATGCCTTTACGTCCTGTGCTTCATGGTTTCAGAGACGATCAATGTCAATATCCAATGGCCAACCACAGGCAGCTTAGCTCAGGGGCCTCCAGACCCTTCCCCATCTTTGCCTGGTTTTGGCTCTTGCTATTTTTTAGGTTCCTTGTCTCACTCTGGCCTGTTAGTCCCTTACTTGACTACTGGTTTCTGTTCTCAGGAACCCTGAGCTCTCAACAATTCCAAAGACCCAGCCCTGGCTTTTTCTAAAGGCTGTGTCTTCTCAAGTTGTCTCTAAGACAATCAGCACCCTCTCCAGTGTATGGACCCACATCCTGCCCTGATACAGTCCTCCAGAAGCCTCCTCTTCAGCCCATGCCCTTCCTAGCCACCCCAAGCTCCTAAATCTGTGTTCTAGGTCTCAGTCTTGGAACTCAGAACTCTTGGACCTGCTTTTTCTTGCTGAGGTTCACCACAGCATCCTATGCTACAGTTTTCCAGCGTGGGAACCCCTGACCTGTCCCGTCCTCCCAAGCCAACACCTGCTTCTTGTTCTCTGCAGAGCAGTCTTCCTGATGAGGTCCTCCTAGAATCCTGGCTCTCCACCTTTCTCTTCCCCTTCTCAACACTTTTTGCCTTCTTTTGCTCTGTATAATGTCAGTGTCACTAAGTCCAGAGAAATGCCAACTAGTCCCAGGCCTTCAGGATGGGGTGGACCCTCACTCTCTCAGGATAGGCAGTCCCTTGACCCCTGTGACCCTATTACCTTCCCTTCAGTCCTAGGACACTACTGGCCTCTCTTTCCCCCTCCCTGTATCCTACCTCCTCCTGCCTCTGCCCAAACCCTAAATGAGCTCCTTCCTCCACTCTGTGGGATGGCCTATGCATCGCACTGTTACAGCAGGTTTGAGCCCCCTGTTCCATATCCTCATGCCAGATCTCTGGCATCAGAAATGAAACCCCTGATTCCACAACTATAACCCACCAAGTTCCTTTGGCAGTGCCAGTGTTAGGGACTCTCTGGACAAGGTGACCAGGTCCCCTCTTAAGTCCCAGCCTCCTGAGTCCCAGCATGGCTTTTCTCTGTAGCCAAGATTTCTACTTCTAGAAGATCAACCAGAGCCCCGAGCCTCTTCCTTTTACCATTCAAGTTGTACTTCATACTCTGTCACAGCCCTCAGTCTCTTTCCTGTGCCTCCGGCTTATCTGAGCTTTCTTGAGATGGCACTAGCTAGAGACAGGTACATGGATATACGGTCACAAAAGCTGGACTTAGGTCAGACCCGAATGAGAGGCCCAGGTACTCTCCAATGAGGTGGTCAGGAAAGAGTGGGCATAATCACTCAGCCTCAACCAGATCAGGAAGCCTGGAAGGCCCAGGTGCACAGAGCAGAGGGTGCACAGTCTGGCTTGCCCCTGAATCTCAAGTGTACCACCTCACCCACCCCCACACATCCACATGAAGTAATCTCAGTCAGCTTTTGGACTCTCCCTCACCCCCAAACATAGAAACCCCCAAAATAAAGGGGAACTTCAGGAAATGCCTTAAGCCACCCACTGTCAATCCTGTTCTTAGTCATGCATGGGGTGGAAGTGGGTGGCATTCACATCTCTGGGACAAGGGCTGTGACTCTGGGAAAAAAAAAAACAAGAGAAAACCAAAACGGCTTCCACAAGAGTGGGTCCAGCAGGGACAGGAGCTGTGAAGGGAAGGGACCAGAGACTGGGGGCATCAGTGGCCCTTCTAGCTTTCTGAGTCATCATACCACAGCAGACTTGGAAGGAGTTGACAGATCAGCCCCGACAGAGGAAGTCTGTGTGTTGAAGAGTAAAGGTTCCTGCCTTCAGCCTGATGTCAACCAAGCAGGCTCTAGGAAGCCCATGGAGAGAAGTGCAGGCAACTAAAGCCACGTACACCCACAGAAGGACTGGACACATCAAACCTCAAAGAGTTGGGCAGGAGGATATATCAGAAAGTCTGAAGGATGGGTTTGACCTGGACTACAGGTTGATTGAGCCAAGGCTGCTAAGCCAGTGAAAAAAGGAGCTCCAAAGGAGTGAGTTTTGGTGCAGAGACCTGCGGTAAGTAGAGGAGGTGGGTGACATTCAGGAGCTCATCTGGGAATGTCTTTAAGCCTGCTGGGAAAAGATGGGAGAGAAAGTAGGTACTCTGGGTTCCAAGAGTCAATCACAGCATTCAAGAGTCACACCAGGAGTAAGGCCAAGAGAAGAAAAGACATGTAGAGAGAAGCTCAAGGAGCTCAAAGAGCCAGGCAGGACAGCTTCAGGTGAGCAGTAGATAACAGAGTGCTGGAGGAGCCACAGCAAGCCCAAGAGGTCGCAGGAACCAGCAGAGCAGCTTCATGGGGCTCAGGTAAGTAAGAGTCTGGCTGGACAGAGAAACCCCAGCTGTCATGGGGCTGAGGGGTGTGAAAACATAGGTCACCAAGCTGAACTGCACAGAGGATCTAAGGTAAACGGGAATGTTAGGGGTCTAAGGCTGAACAGCTTACACAGGGCTAGATAGACAGGAGGGTTAGGGGGTCAGGTCATCACCAGGAGCACAAGATGCCAACCTGGGCAGATAAAGCTAACCTGGGGCAGGCAGCTGTACTGGGGACCAAATTGAGCAGATAGAGAAGAATTGGGGCAGGTGTAGTTAAAGATGGGGGACACAGGCTGACCAGCACATGTCAACGGAGACTGATCGAAGTGCTGGGGTTCAGGGAATTCCAAGAAGCTCAGTGGACCGGACTGAGGTACACATGGAAATTAGGACAAATGAAGTACTGGGAACTCAGTTCGTCTCCCAGGACCTTAGGGAATCAGGCTGATTGGCAAAGGGGAACTGAGGCATGTGGCAGAGCTATGAGGAGGCACAGGAAAGTCCCAGAATCCTGGAGATCAGTCCTATCAGCTACAGAGGAGCTGGAAAAGGGAAGGATGATGAATCAGGCTGAGCATCACAGGGAAGCTGAGAGATGTTGGGCATACTGGAGCTAGCTGGGTAACCACAGGAATTTGGGACTGAGACAAAATAAATGAAGATGGCCCAGGAGTAGGTGGGAATGCTGGGTGCCTAGGGTAGTCTCAAGAGCTTAGGAAACCAGGTTGAGTAGATACAGGGGAGCTGGGGCAGGAGGATGTGCAGGGAGCCAGGCAGAGCAGCTACAGCTAAGCTGAGGCAGGAGGATGTGCAGGGAGCCAGGCAGAGCAGCTACAGCTAAGCTGAGGCAGGAGGATGTGCAGGGAGCCAGCAGGGCAGTTACAGCTAAAATGAGGCCGGAGGTGTGCAGGGGTCCAGGCAGAGCAGCTGCAGCTAAGCTGAGGCAGGAGGATGTGCAGGGGTCCAGGCAGAGCAGCTACAGGGGAGCTGAGGCATGAGGATGTGCAGGGATCCAGGCAGAGCAGCTACAGGGGAGCTGAGGAAGGAGGTTGTTCAGCACGCCAGGCAGAGCAGCTACAGGGGAGCTGAGGTCAGCAGTATTGTCGTATTCCAGGCTGAGCAGCTGCATGGAAGCTGGTGTTAACAGGGATATAGGAGAGCAGGCTGAGCAACTAAAGAGGATCTGGGGTAGGTGAAAATGTGGGAAAGTCAGGCTGAGCAGCCACAGGGCATCTGAGATAGGTGGGAGTGTCGGGTTCCGGGATGAGAAACTACAGATAGAAAAGAATATGGGAAAACAGACTGGGCAGTTACAGGAGAAGAGTTCTGGAAGATTAAAGAAGCCTGTAAGCACAGCAAGTAGGAAACCAGACTACAGCAGAGCTAAGGCAGGTGAGGTTGGGGGGGCATGGGCTGAGCAGGTCCTGGGGGGCTAGGGTGGGTGAGGGTGGGAGCATGGGCTGAGCAGGTACTGGGGAGCTGAGGCGGG
>NW_026068324.1:140100-178359 GCF_014885135.2 Alexandromys fortis
GGGGGCATGGGCTGAGCTGGTACTGGGGAGCTGAGGCGGGTGAGGGTGTGGGCATGGGCTGAGCTGGTACTGGGGAGCTGAGGCGGGTAAGGGTGGGGGCATGGGCTGAGCTGGTACTGGGGAGCTGAGGCGGGTGAGGGTGGGGGCATGGGCTGAGCTGGTACTGGGGAGCTGAGGCGGGTGAGGGTGTGGGCATGGGCTGAGCTGGTACTGGGGAGCTGAGGTGGGTGAGGGTGGGGGCATGGGCTGAGCAGGTACTGGGGAGCTGAGGTGGGTGAGAGTATAAGATATTCCAGCTGAATAAACAAAGGGGAACCAGGCAGGTGAGAATGTGGGGGAGCAGACTGAGGAGCCTCCCAGACCACCCTAGCAGGGCCTGTATACTGCCAGGAGCTATATTAACTGCCCGTAACAATCACTCTGCTGGGTACCAAGGGCAGGGTTTGAGGCTGCATTGAAATGGTAGGCAATGGACTGTTTGTGGGACCCCTGGCAGTGGGACCAGGATCTACCTTGGTGCATGAGCTGCCTTTTTGGATCCCATTCCATTTGGCGGAATGCCTTACTCAGTCTCGATGCAGGGGAGAGTGTCTTGGTTCTGCCTCAACTGACTGTCCCATGCTTTGTTGACTCCCCATGGGAGGCATTACCCTTTCTGAGGAGAGGATAGGGGGTGGCCTGGGGAGAGGTAGAGGGAAGTGGGGAGAGAGAAAGGAGCAGAGGGAGGGGGAAATGTGGTTTGCACGTAAAATGAATAAAAATTTTAAAAAAGAAAAAGAAAAGATAGGCAAGGTAGAAGACCAATGACAGAGGGGAGGGCTCAACTATCCTTACTTCACACTGAGAGTGAGAAAAGGAGAAACTAGGAAGGGTAAAAAGCCCAGAGGTGAAGGCTGGAGCTGATCCAACTGTCTGCTGTGATGGGGACAGGCCTGAAGGTATGTTGGCTGGTGAAATCAGGGAGGTTGATCCAACAGAACAAAGAGGGCCTAGTAGAGCAAGAAAATTCTGGAATCAATAGAAGCCTGCAAGGCCCACAGAGTCCAGGAGATCATAAGGGAGAGAAGAGGGCAGAACAGGAAACTCCTTGGAAGAGAGAGGTACCCCTAGGGGCTCAGAAAGCAAGCCCAGTGCAGGTGATATTGGGGCTAGGGGAAGGCTGGATGGGCAGCAGGCAGTCCCAAGAGCATAGAGGGCAAGAGGCAGACAGGAAGGTGGATCAGGTCTAACAGGGCCACCTGAGATACTCAGGACAGAGAGAACTAAAGGAGCACTGCGTGCAGAAAGAGCTGCACTGATGAAGGCAGCAAGAACAGCTGAGGGCTTGGCGATAACCAGTCCTGGGGGTGGAGGAGTCAGAAAGGGCGTCTGGCCGAGCAAGAACCTGGATAGGGAAAGGTCCTAGGGCTGGCATTACCAAAGGATCTGTATGGACTGCAGCTCTCGAGTCAGGGATGCTAGCTATGATCCTGGGGGGTTATGGAAGCAGGAAAACCAAACCTGTGCCAACAATGTACATACCCAGGGTCAACTTACAGAAGGAAGAGAGGGTGACGTCTAGAACCTAGAAAGGGGATGTCAGAGCTAAGATGTAGGAGAGACCAGCAAAGCTCTGGAGATAACAGGAGGAACCAAGGATAGAGAGGACAGTGGTTCTGGCCAGCTTCATGAAGAATGAGGACGTTTTCCAACTTCAAAGGCTGAAGGATACTGAAAAAGGAAAGGGACTCCTCTAGGATCTGGCAACACAAGTACCATGCAAAGGGAAAACCCAGGACAGTGTGAAGAACAAGACTGGAAAAGATGGAAAGCCAAGACTGAGCTCACCACGGTCTCATCAGTATGACTACATGGCAGGGAGGTAGCAGGGTGCTGGCCAGTCAGGACAGGACAGGACAGAGCTGCCCGCACTGAGAACCTATAAGGTGGGAATGTTGGTGGTGAACTGTAAGAGCTGAAAGGAAGGCATGAGGAGGGGATATGGTACAAAGCAGTGGCCAAGAGTACACATTTAGGAGCCTAGACTGACTTGAGAGGAGATAGGTCAAGAAGGTTGTCTATGGGCAAGATGCGGGTCCAGACCCAGGAGTAGAGAGAGAGTGCTAACCCTACTTAGTTCAAAGTCAACTAGAGAAGACACCATGTGCACAGCAAAGCTATGGCCAGAGCTCTAGGACTGTGGAGAGTTCAGGAAACCTAGGAACATGGGCCATCAGTCAACCACCAACCCAGGTTGGTGCAAGCAAGGCAGGAGCAAGCAGCCTAGGAGTTGGCAAGAGCCAACATGGTTGGACAGGCAATACCAAGAAGGGGCTATAGGTTGCAAGACTGTGCTGCCTTCAGTTTGTCATTCAATATTGCCCTGATTGTGTGAAGCCATATGGCCTAGGCATAAGAGACCAAAGAGTGGGGACCCACAGTAGACAGCTGGTATGGCAGTTTTCTGAAAGTGTATTAGGAATGGGTCTGTGCTCAAAGTACCTCAGGCCTGACCTAACCTGGGGATCCTGACATTCACCAAGCCAATTCTTGGATATTGCCTACACCATATAGAGAACCAGAGCCTTGGGAGGGGTGAAAGAAGAGGCCTTCTAGAGGCTTGGGTCAGCCATGTCTGACAGCATGACTACATATACACCTTTTCTTGCAGCCTCAACAACAGCCCCATCTGTCTATCCACTGGCTCCTGCATCTGGAGGCACAACTGGCTCCACAGTGACCCTGGGATGCCTGGTCAAAGGCTTTTTCCCTGGGCCGGCAACCGTAACCTGGAACTCTGGAAGCCTGACCAGCGGCGTGCGCATCTTCCCAGCAGTCCTGGATGCTGGGCTCTACTCCCTCAGCAGCTCAGTGACTGTGCCCTCCAGCATGTGGCCCAGCCAGACCGTCACCTGCAATGTCGCCCACCCGGCCAGCAGCACCAAGGTGGACAAGAAAATTGGTGAGAGAACGAGCAGGGGAAGAGTGGTTCAGGCTTAAGACATTTGCCTACCTAGCCCAACCAGGTTGGGCAGCCATCACCAGGGAGGGGACATCAGCTCAGAGTAGCAGGAGATCCTGTCTGTGTCCCCTTTTTTGCATCTTGGTGCCTTCTCATCTCCAAACTCCAGTAACACTCAGTCTTATCTCTGCAGGGGATGGGACAGTCTGTGGCAAGCCTTGCACATGTCCAGGTAAGTCTACAGGCCATTTACTCCAGCCCTGTATACAAAAAGTGACCTAAGTAGTGCCCATATTCAAGAGTGGTCCAGGTATTGGCCTATTTCCGTCTTTCTTCTTCATCTACAGGCCCAGAAATATCATCTGTCTTCATCTTCCCACCAAAGCTCAAGGATGTACTCACAATCTCTCTGGAACCCAAGATCACATGTGTTGTGGTGGACATTAGTCAGGATGATCCCGCGATCCAGTTCAGCTGGTTTGTAGATGGCAAGGAAGTGCACGATGCTCAGAAACAGGACCGGGAGCCGCAGTTCAACAGCACCTTCCGAGAAGTCAGTGTCCTCCCCATCCTACACCAGGACTGGCTAAATGGCAAGGAGTTCAAATGCAGGGTCAACAGGGAAGACTTCCCTGCCCCCATTGAAAAAACCATCTCCAAAACTATGGGTGAGTATTGCAAAGTGGATAATGTAGTAGCAGCAATACATGAACACTTCTACCCTGTCAGTGACCTCTGTGCTGACTATTTATTCTCTGTACCCACAGGGCAACTTCGCGTTCCGCAGGTATACACCATGCCCCCACCCAAGGAGCAGCTGACCAAGAGTGAAGTCAGTCTCACCTGCATGATAACGGGTTTCTACCCTGAAGACATTGATGTAGAATGGAAGAGGAATGGACAACCAGAGAATAACTACAAGAACACCCCACCCGTCTTGGACACAAATGAGTCTTTCTTCCTCTACAGCAAGTTCAATGTGAAAAAGAGTGATTGGGAGACAGGAGATATTTTCGTCTGCTCTGTGGTACACGAGGCCCTGCACAACCACCACACAGAGAAGAATCTCTCCTACACTCCTGGTAAATGAGCCCAGTTTCTTGTGAGCCCTCTGGTCCTAAGGGATGCTGATACCCACCTCCACCCCTTCACTGTGTAAATAAAGCACCCAGCACTGCCCTGGGACCCTGCAAAAATGTTCTGGTTCTTTCTGACATATAGAATATTCCTACGTCATGGGCTGTGGCAACTCCAGGGTTTGAGGTCTTGAATTAACACTAGGGAGAAAAAATGTGAGCCTGTACTGCCAGACTCAGCACTCTTGAATTTGCCTGGCCTGAAAAGAACCTATTCCTCACTGGAAAGGCTTATCCTTAGGCAGGGTCTCTCACTTGTCCTCCCTCTAACTAGCACTTCATCTGTTCTGGGCCCAGAGATGCACCTAAGACACCCACAAAGAAAGGGACACACAAACCCCATCTCCTTCCATCTGTCCTTGCCTCCCTTCCCTGTCCAAGGATATCTCTGAGTGCACTGAAAAAATATATGTGGTCATAGGCATTCAGACAGACCCTGGTTGTACTTCTGCTCGATCCAGGAAGCTTTGCAGGGGCTAGGTCTATGCCATATGTTGAGAATGAAGGTATCTCTCGCTGCCCATGAGAGAGACTGTCAGATGTTCACGTGAATCCAGACCTATTAGAACCAATCTGCTGGCAACACCCAGCCCACAAGGCCCATATGTACACACACACACACACACACACACACACACACACACACACACACAACTGGGCCCTCATGTGGGCATCTTGCACAATACTCAAAGTTCAAAGGGCATCGGGTCTTTTCACATGGCCCTCCTCAGCATACACAAGAGGGTCAACTGAGACAGATACATTTCTCTGCCAAGGATGCCCACACCCTCCTCTTACACACAAAAATCCTCTCAAGCCCAGTCTGTCCCTGGACCTCAGGCCTACCTCACACAACTATTCCAAAGCTGTATAACACAGTTCACTTCCCAGTGTGGACTTTGTCTGAAGTCCAGGTAGCACCAGGCACAGACTCTGCCATCACTCTGGCATTCTGGACTTAGTCACCAGAGGACAAACAAAAGACCAGGCAAGCTACACAGTCACTACCCACAAGAGTCGCAGGCTCTGACTAGCCTAGCTAGTCCCAGAACTGAGGAGTTGAGCAAACAGAATGGTCTCCTACACAGTCCAGGCCACCATCAGGTCTAGTGTGTCTGCCTGAGCTCAGAAACAAAAGTGGAACAATTTTGGGAACTGAGGTTTCTGGTCCAAAGAGAGCAGAAATAAAGCTGGCCCCAGGGAGGGTCTGCTGGCCCAGCCCAGCTGGCCCTTTCTCCTCTGCCTCCATGCAGACCCACTTGCCACATAGGGAATCCCTCCCGGTTACACCTTGCTGGGACAAACACTGACTGTCCCTCTCTGTCCAGAGCTGGAACTGGATGACAACTGTGCTGACGCCCTGGACGGGGAACTGGACGGGCTCTGGACGACCATCACCATCTTCATCACCCTCTTCCTGCTCAGCGTGTGCTACAGTGCCACGGTCACACTCTTCAAGGTCAGCCACACCTTCCGTCCCCACAGTGTCCATACTGTCCTCACACTGCTTCCAATCCGTCACCAGGCTGTCCTCATACTGTCCCATGTCACCTCTACATGTTCCCAGCTTGCCCTCTTGCTGTCTCTACTCTGTCCCCACAGTGACCCATGGCTTTGTTTGCTGTCCCACGTTGTCACACTGCTTCCATGACACGGTCCCCCACACTATCCCTGCGATGTTAGGCCCCACGCTGTCCCATGCTATTTGCCACTTGTTACAGGCTTGCAATGCTGTCTACCCTGCTGTTTTGACACAGACTCCACAGTGTCCAGTGCCATCTCCACGATGCACCAAACTATCTCGGTTCTGTCCTATACTGTCCTCATGCTGCCCCACATTGTTCCTTGCTAGCCACTATGCTTTTCCATGTCGATGTCTGTACGTTCATGCTACCCTTACTGTCTCATACTAACCCCGTTATCTCCCAAAATTGTCCGCACACTGAACCCTGCTGCCCCATAATGTTCCCGTGCTGTCCCCAGCCCTGTCCCTACACCAGTGCTACAAAGACCCTCTTAATTCTTGGATTGCTCCCACACTGCCCCGTGCTATTTCCCATGGTGTCCCACGCTGCTGTATCTTGTGCTGTCCCTACACTCACCTATAATGCATCATGTACCCTGTTGTTCCTAGCTCTCCTCACTCATCGCTCATCCTGTCCTTCTGCCACACCCCACTCTCTCACCATTCTCCCTGCTCAGTGTCTACATTGTCTGCACACCGCCCATGTTGTATCCTCAGCCTGGCCCCATGCTGTCCAAAACTCTATTCCATACTATTCCCACACTGTATCCCCGACATACACCCCCTTCTATCCCCTCTGGTTCCCAGGCTGTCCTCCAGACTCCAACATGGTTTGAGAGGAGCTCTAGCAATGGGTACTCACCTACCTGTATAGAGGGGACTTCAGGTGAGATAGTCCTTGGTTTACCCACAGGATAGAGTGCAGGCCTGACCTTTGTCTTACCCATCCTGCCCCACAGGTAAAGTGGATCTTCTCCTCAGTGATGGGACTGAAGCAGACACTGGCTCCTGACTACAAGAACATGATTGGACAAGGGCCTTAGGCCATCTCCTAAGATGGGCAGAGGGTTTCCCGGGCCCAGAACGATCCTGTCCACCATGTCAAGCAGCCTAACTCAGATCACACTGCCCACACATGCTTCACTACCCTCTAACCCTGAGACCCAGCCACCCTCAGTTCTTCCCTCGTTGGAGGACCATGTGAAGAGTATATTCTGTCCCAGGAAACAGCCAACAGGACCTAAAACACCATCACAGCAGCAGCCAAGATAATGGATGGGGCCAGAAGGGCCATAGTTTCCTCAACAGTGTGTCCAGACAGTCGGCACAGAAGAGCACTCACTGAAGAAGAGACAAGTGCCCACATTGTCTGTGTCCAAATGGAAAGGGACCAACCTTGGAGCCAGCCATGTTCAAATTATCCTCTAAAACACAGGGATTCCTGACAGAAGAGGCAGTTTTCAAATCCCCAAGAGTAGGAGGACCAAGGCGACCATGACCCAGATGAAGCTCACTAGAGTTATTCCAGTGGCCTTTGAATCACCTATGTCCAGCCAGGCTCTTTTTGACCTATTCCATGAACGCTGGGATAAGGAAAAGGCCTGTGTTTCTCAGGGTCTTGGAACCTGAGAACTTTCCAAAGATTGGGTTCCTTGTGTGGATCACTCTTCTGGACACTGGTTCAACATTCTGAATTCTCATACCCTGACCCCACAGCCCTGAGACCCGGACACCGCCCCCTCTCTGAATATCTCAACTACACTCTGGACACCTAGCAGAAGAGGGCCTGGACTTCATGGCTTCTGTGTGGCCCTGGCAGGAATAGGCACAGAGGACACTGTTCAGGGGCTGGGTGGCCATCAAGGACCTTCTGGAGAGGGGCCTGATGAGCAGATTCCAATCAGGCCAGAAGAAAGAAGGCAAAGAGCAATCGTAGTTGAGGGACACGGAAAAGATTAATGGTGCAGCAGGCTCATACTCTAGGCCTGATACCTGCTCAGGACACATACAGCAGTTAATAAGAGTTGGAGGAGAAGCCCAAGGAATTGTCATGGCCTGAAGCACTATCTACTGATGTGTGGAGTAGATCTATGGAGGCCCAATGCCTGCTTCTCCATCATTTCTCAGCCAATGAAGACACAGTGGGTACCTGCCATTCCATGACTGGGAGGAAGTTCTCAGAGGGCTTGGGGCTTTGGCTTCATCTGATTTCCTGGAGATCCTTGATACATCTAAGATCTCTCTCTAGTTTGATTTTGTTTGTTCGGTTTTGCTTTTGTTTTTTGACAATAAAACATTCTTTAGAAATTCTACAAGCACTGTGTTCTTCCTTTGTTTACCGGCCCTGACATTCAGGAACAAGGTACAATTAGGTAGCCCAGTGAACCATGCAGGCCTCTCTACCTCTCTCCTGGTCATGTGTCCTCCCAGGCTTCCCCTAGTGGGCCCTTCACTGCTGAACTTAGCTCTGCTACCTCAAACCACGAGGCCCTCAGCCTTTCCTCACTACAAGTAGTTTCTTCCCAGCCTGAGGCTACCCTGAAGCCCAGGGTGTCCCCCAAGCTGGCCAGGCAAAGCCTCCAAACCAGACACACAAACTGAGAAGCAAGTGGCCTTCAGTGACTTTGAGCTGCTATGGATTCAGCAAAGGACAGGGATTCATTCAGCTGCCTCCATAATTGATGTTTATTGTCTCAAGTCCTAGTAGAAGCCCCAGACCAGGTGTTGACAGGGTGGGTTCTCAGCAGGGCTCTGCTTGGCTTCTCCTCCATGTCCTCACAGGCCATCCGTGTGTGTGTGTGTTTGTGTGTGTGTGTCCCGATCTCTCCTCATAAGTGCACGGTCAGGCTGGAGGAGGCACACCCTAATCCGCACTATAACTTCCCTGTTTAAGATCCTGTCTGTGCCAGGCAATGGTGGCGCACGCCTTTGATCCCAGCACTCATGAGGCAGAGGCAGGCGGATCTCTTTGAGTTTGAGGCCAGCCTGGTCTACAAATCAAATTCCAGGATAGCCAGAGCAGCTATACAGAGACACCCTGTCTCGAGAAAAGAAAAAGAAAAGATCCTGTCTGCAAACATAGGCACAGTCTAAGTCCTGGGGACCTATATATCAACTAGTAAATCTGTTGAGGACAGAATCTAGCCCATGATAGCTTGCCCAATGGCCCCTAAAAGTTCATATCTTTCCTACATACAATGTCCCCCATGCTGATATCCCAATGTCTCACCCATCCAGCACTCAGCTATATTCCAAATATCCTCCAAATGTCTGCTAGTTAGGGAAGGATGAGATGTGGATGAGCCACTTTCGAGGTCAGTTTCAGGCCATAGCTGTCAGGAAAGTGGTCAAGGCAGTAGGCACAGAGCAGATATTTACACCAGGATCAGCTGAGCATATGCTCGGGTTCAAAGGCAGATTGTAGACGGAGCTTGTGCTGTGGAGAAGATGGTCCATGGTAATCCTCTCCCACTAGCTCACTGATAATACCCTGAGCTATGGTAAAGGGAAGAGTAAGACTGCACAGGGCTGCCCAGAGTGTCTCCATGCTGCGTGAGTCTGTGTCCTACCACAGCTGGATTCTGTCTTCACATGGAGAGCAGGAGACACAGACAGACTCCATGGCCTGACACATCCCTGTAGAGGGATATCTGGGCCCAGGAAGATGTTTCTGGAATATAAGGATTAGCATCCATGGAAAGAGAAGATACACAAAGACCTCCTGAGTTGACACCCCAAGAGTCTGTGCCAGGTGCTGGCTGGGCAGTGAGTTCTCAGGTGGAATTTGGTAGCTGACATGTCCTAATGTCATCAGGATACTGTTCTTGTCTATATAACCTCTAGCTGTGGCTACATGAGGGGGCTCAGCTGGGTTGGACTGGTCAGAAGAGGATCTTTTCAGCACAGCTACAGGGGGTGCAGAATCCAAACTGGCCTGTGCCACCACAGCGTATGGTGCTGGGCAAGACTTGAGGAGCAGCAGATTCCCGAGAATGGCACTGCTGCCATGGAAACCATAGGGAGGTGGACAGAGGAGGCAGTGAATCTGTGCCTCATGCACAGAGAGATGCATGGAGTCTGGGCTTCAGTCATGTGCATTGGACAAAGATGAAAAGCTCTGCACTCGGGACACAGAACTGGGAGTGAAGGCAATGGAACCTGGAGCACCAAGAGGACAGCTCTGCCTTAGCCCTGAGGAAAACTGTTTAATCCTCCACAGACTTTCTGCTTTATGTGACCAAACCAACCTCCCTACAAAGTAAGGGAGATCAGTCATAGAGATTTTGAGTTTAGAGACCATTTGGGCCTGGGATAATTTTGCTACTCTGATATATATATATATATAAACCCCCTGTGAATTAAAATTTCCATTTTGTCTCATAGCTCAAGTTTACAATCCACCATTTCAAGTGTCTTAGTTTCATTTCTGTTGCTGTGTTAAAACAGAAGCGATAGCAGCTTTATTCAGCCTGCAGTTTGAGGTTGCAGTCTGTCGCTATGATCAGGGAAAGCAGGAGCTTGAGGCAGCTAGTCACATCCACAGTCGAGAACAGAGGGAGTGGACACATGCTCACTCAGTGACACATAAAGTTAGGAAGAAAATCTGGTGGGGATAAAAGAGGAAGTATGGGATGGATTTTATCAAACAGTATATGCATGTGTGAAATCCTCAAACAATAAAGAAAAATAATGCTGGAATAACTCAGCAGGCAAAGGCACCATGCATGAAGTGTGATGGTGAAAACCTAAGTGTGTTGAAAATCCAGGAACTGAACTTGGTCACCAGGACACATGTGGTAGAAGGAAAACAATCAAATTATTTCCCAAAGTTGCCCTCCTACCTCCATATGTACACCATGGCATGTGCACACACAAAGAGACAGACAAACATGCATTAAAGAGACACACAAACATGCATTCACACACTCAACATAAACACAACACACATATTAAAACATACATACACATACTCACATGCACACACATACCTAGACACACATATACACACATGCATTTTTTAAGGACTGCATCCTTTATCTATCTCTCTTCAGGTACTTGTGCTCACGCTCCTGTCTTTGCCAAACAGCATATTTTCCTCATCTCTACATTCTGCTTTCCGCTTTCAGTGTAACTCTGGCTATGAAAGTGAGTCACAAACATGCCCAACCTCAGTGTGATACTGACTTGAAATTTCCTCCACCAAACAAGTTACTTCTTCTCTCTGAACATAGTCAGAGGCTTTTCTAGAATGCAACACAGGTCTCCAGGTCAGTCTTGATGGAACCTTGTCCCCTTTGCAACCTCAAGAGCTGGATCCTTGCTGTCTACAGTCCCTTTTTAATGTTTGCCTGCACTGGGCTTTCTCTTCCTGTAACATCCACGTAAGTTATCCTTAAAGGTGCCCCCATCTTTTCCTCTGTGCACAAATCCATCCATCTTACTTTTTAAGTTCCTAGCCTGGGTATATTCTGAGAAAGCATTTTTTTACAATCAGGAAATTACATATTTCCCATAACTCCTTCTGTTCTGGTTATTGATGCCATTTCCTTAACTTGTGTTTAGCCCTTATAATGACCAAAAACCCATGTTGTTCTTTCTTTAACCCCAAATTCTCTCATTCTCACTCTCTCTCTCCCTCCCCCCTCCTCCCGATTCTGTGGGGGGGGGACAAAAGAAAGAAGGAGGGAGGAAGAGGGAGGAAGAAAGAGAGGTGTATAGGAGTCTGTGAAGACCAGAAAGGGCATGTGATCCTTTGAAGCTGGAGTTACAGAAGGTTGCAAACCCCCTGGCATGGGTACTGAGAACCTGAGAACAAGACTCAGGTCTTCTACAAGAGCAACATGTGCTCTTAACTGTTGAGCCATCTCGCCAGCACCCCAATTTTTCTTTTGAGGCCTTGTATGTCATCCAGAATAAACTCAGTCAATACATATTCAATACAACCCAGCACGGACAGAACGACCAAGTTAGAGACTTGGAGGACTGAGCATCCTTCCAGCTGGGCACTGGGATCTGGTTTCTGCTAGGTGAGAGACTCCATCTTCAAAATGAAGAAATCGAGTCTGTTAGGCCCTAGAGCAGGCCTGAGCCCTGGCTTTCAGTGTGGGCAAGCGTGTGTCCTGTTTGTTACCACAGCTAGAAACAGATGCTTCTGCTGAGAAGCTGCCTGTGAGGAGGCTGTTGATACAGACGAGTTGTGAAGCGTGGTAACCACCACAACCCACATGACAGGCTGTTACAGACTGTGGCTTTGGTGCCGGGAAAGGCATCCACCAACAGTCCTACAGAGGCTCCAGTGCAGAAAGGCTATCACGTGCCTGGAGCAGATGGATTTCAATCAACACTTCTATGACACAAGAAGGGACTCATGCGGCAGCATACCCTTGTGTTGCTGTGAAGACGGGGAACTCACGTAGCAAGACTACGGCTATGTTTGAGAACCTTGGCACCAGAAGGGTTTGCTAAAGGAGTATCACAGCATCCTTGTACAATTTTATCTTCTAGCTGGAGAAAACCTCCAATACAGACTCTCAGGACAAACTAGGCAGCTTCCATCCCAAGACAGGCCATGAGTCTCCAGCCTTGATACTCTATGTTCCCCAGGGTTGCCCAGAGCCGTGTTATGGGGTCTCTGATGGGGAAAAAAAAAACAGAAAGCCAGAGGTGACTCAGGTTAAGCAGAGCAATGACCATAATCCCTCCAGGAAGACTTCTCCAATAGGCTGAGGTAGGCAGGCTTAGGGAAAGGTGTCATCCAGGGTCTCAAATGGTTTTGTAAGCCTTGAGACATTTGCTGGTCATTTGTCTACTCATTGTTTCAGGTGTTTTTAGTGTGTGTGTGTGTGTGTGTGTGTGTGTGTGTGTGTGTGTGTGTGTGTACACACGCACGCTGGGGAGCACATGCCACTAAATGCAGAAAAATCAGAGGAATTGCAAGAGTCGGTCCTCTCTGCCATGTAAGTCCTAGTTATTAAACTCCAGTCATGGAGTTTGGCATCCTTACCTACTAAGCCACCTCACTGGCCCACTCTTTCATTCATCCATTTATCTGGCTCTCCAGAGGCCAGTATGTGCCCCTTGTCCTCCAATCCCTAGAGCCAGAACAGGAAGCAAATTGATAGTGATGGACACATAGAGAAGAAATAGTGCCAGAGATGATGCCAGGGCACAGAGAGACTGCCAGTACCAGGCAAAGGGTGAAGCTTGGGAGTACTAGGGGAGCAAGCAAGGCCTCTGGGATAGCAGAGATCCAGCACTCCAGGCCAAGTGACCCACCCTAGAGAGGTTTAATTTTTCTCTGCTATGACAAATGGATTCTTAGAAAGGACTATACCGACATGTGGGGCTCATGCAGAACTGTGGTCAGCAGTTGGGGTTTGAAGTTGGGAGCCTCCATGGGAAGCCTGTGGGAAGGTGGACAATGCTACGGAAAGACGAGTCCTGCCATAGAGGGCACTGGGTTATGCTGGTCAGCTTGAAGGGTGAGGACCACTGCTGGGTCACGGAGTAAGACAGGGACTTAGAGATCTGGTGTATCCGTGGCATGGAGGAAAGGCTGTCAAGAAGGTACCCCAAAGCCCTCTGAGAGCTTTTGTTCTGTACCCCTTTCTGAGAGTCTCTCAGTTGGTACCTTGAAGCTTGCCAGGAACACAGATTTTCCTGGAGGACATTCCACTGTTGCCAAGGGTCCCAGAATTTTTGCTTTCTTATTTGAATTACTTCCCCTGAATAGCAAATAAAGTTCCCCTTGTTTTCCCTTCAATATCTTCCCACTCTGTTCTTGTAGGGTGATGGACAAGAACCCAAGATATGAAAAATTATCACTTCAATATAGTCCCAACTGCACATCACAAGTAACCACTTCCTCTGTTAGATCCTCCCCCTACCATCGCCACCTCCCAATAATGCCATCATATTCTGAATCCATCCACAACAAGCTGACCCCACTGGTTAGTTCAGAGCTCTCAAGATCTAACCATCTCTGGGAAGCCCTGCATAGACAGGAGAAATGCCATCACCTAATCCAGTCAAGGTGACCGCCAAATGAACCATCTCATCAGAGAAAGAAAAATCTTGTTACAACTTCACAATATCAGTTCCTGCCTTGGTTTCCATCCTGCTGGCTTGTCCCAGGTATATCAAACTTATCATCCACATAATCAGTCCAACTGTGTGGCCAGTCCCTTAAGTCTTCAGTTCCTCCCCCATTCCGTCTGTAACAGGGTCTCTATCTGTCTATAAAATCATCCTTCTGGAGTTGAAGATTTATTCTGTGTGTCACCCATCTGTCTGTTGTCTGTCCTATCCCTGTTGTCTACCTGCCTATCATCCCCATTTCATGGTCCTCTATCTCTACCGTCTACTGTTTATATCTATCCTCTATCATCCATCCATCATCCGTCACTTGTTCTACTTCTCTTAAGAACTTGGGTACTCATCTCTGAGACTCTAAAAGATGAAAAAGCCTATTGTGGTATGAGGCAGGCATGATGATTGGACTGTGCTTGTTTGCAGGTTTGCTTCAAGGGGGACCAGCATTTGGATGGTGTCTGTTTTGGTCAGTTATACCAGGGAAAACTATGCTAACAAGAACTGCCTGGAGAAAAGTCTCCTTCTAGCAGGCTCGTCTCCCCTAAGATCTCTGTCTACTGTGATGTGTTATCTCTGGGACTTGGGTCCAAAGAACAGGTTATTTCTGGAACATGATTGGCCTGTGTCACACTCTGTCTTGGATGTCCACCTAGTCCCTAATCCACATATGACCCTGGTCAGAAGGTTCATTAGGGGTCAGGGACGTGATGTTACTTTATAAGGGACTAGGAGCTTGATAGACTCACAGACATGGAGCTGAGGATCTTCCTGTTGCCAACGTTCAGTTTTCATGGGGATAATGGACACCCATGATCATTGCATAGAAAAAATGCACAGAGAGTTATAATGTCAGAGGGCACTGAAGTCCAGAAGGGAGTGTGGCCTAGGTATCACACAGATAAGAGAAACGGATGAGATTTTTAAAATACACTGGCAAGTCCTGCGCCCTTCAAAGCTCCCCAGGCCCTCTGCCCAATCATGTTCTTATAATTGGAAGTGGTCATCTGTTTCCTTTCCACCACCATAGAAAAGGTCCGCTTCACCTGCCGGGCAGATGGTGTGGGGACCAGGGAGAAGATGGAGGTGGGGAATACAGAGGTAGAGTGAGGTACAGCAAAGGAACATCATGGTGTAACGGAGCTTCAGTGTGAGGAGAGTGTGAAAAGAGTGAGAACAACTTGGAGGTCAGCGTCTGTAGTATGGGACAACAGGGATATAGGGACGTGTGAGCACATGGTGGAGACATTATGAGGATGGCATGTGAACGTCAAAGCTACTGGAGGGCAGTGGCTCTCAACCTTCCTAATGCTTTGACCCTTTAATACAGTTCCATAGGCTGTGGTGATCCCCAACCATAAAACTACCCCACTGATACTTCATAACTGTAAATTTGCTACTGCTATGCATTGCAGTTTAAATATCTGGTATGCAGGATATCTGATATGTGACCCCCCCAAGGGCCATGACCTACAGGTTGAGAAGCACTGCTCTAGGGGCTTACAGGGGACACCATGGGGCAGCACGAAGACAATATGGGAGCACTTTGGAAGCAGCATGATGACGATGTTATGCTGGCATGAGGCTGGCGTGGGGTCTTGTGAGGACATGGATACACAGCATAGGACATCATGGGACATTGGGCGAGACGGACGGAACAGTGTGGGACAGATGGGAAGCAGTGCAGGGATAAAGTAGCTGACCTTGAAGAGTGTGACAGTGGCACTGTAGCACACGCTGAGCAGGAAGAGGGTGATGAAGATGCTGATGGTCGTCCAGAGCCCGTCCAGCTCCCCGTCCAGGGCCTCAGCACAGCTGTCGTCCAGTTCCAGCTCTGTATAGGGAGGGACAGCCACTGTTTGTTCCAACAAGATGGGGCTGTGGCAAGTGGGTCAACAGGGAGGCTCAGGAGAAAGCACCGGCTGGACCAGGCCAACAGACACTCCCTGTGGTCACCTTTCTGTCTTCTCTAGGCCAGCAGTCAAAGATCCCCCAAGTGCTCCAGTCCAGACACAGAAGACCTGACGGCCACCTGGACTGTGTAGCAGCCCCTGCCTATCTGCTCCACCCCTCCGTTCTGAGATTGTCTGGGCTGAGTCCGGGCCCCTGACCCCTGACCCTCGCTGCCTGTTCTCAAGTTCAGAAAGCCAAAGTGATGGAGGAGCCTGTGCCTGGTGATGCCTGGGTTTCAGAGAAAGTCCACACTGGGGAGTGAACAAGGACACTCAGACATGTGGGAAGGGGGTTATTGCTGGAGTCCAGCTCCAGCGGGGTTCTGAGCCACAGGACGGAGATGTGAGGTTTTAGAAAATGAAGACACTGGCCACCGGTTGTCTTTTAAAACAATGGCATCAAATAACCCATTTTTATTTATACAAATAAACATGAGCAGTTTTGATATGCTTCTCTTTAATCATTTTCCAAGAATCATTATCATTTACCCATTTTGGTTTTTGTCTTCCCCACTCCCTTGACATCATTGATCTTTACCCCATTCCGTTAATTTTTATATTGCAAGCCAAATGATTACATCTAGCCAGACACATCTTATTCATACTACGCCATAGCCAGCAACAGACACGTGGTTACAAAAAAGGGATTCAAGCCTTATGATTAGTCCTTAACAATGTGAAACTTTTTATATTTTTATAATCAGCTGAGTGGATACTGCCAAACCTAGGATATTATTTTCAAGTATAAGCTAATTTATCCCTGTATATCACTTTTATGAGGACAACAGTTATAATTCTATTCTTTATAAATTCTCAAAATGGTCATCATTACCTAACTCTAACTTTTGGGACCAAAGTTCTATTCTTCCTAGCAGTTTCTACATGTACTTTTTACTTCCAAGGAAACTTGGTGTTTTATCTGAAAAAAATGTTTAACCATTCATGTCTTGGCCCCAGAGACATGTCTGACCTTTTATTTCCTCTACCTTTTTCTTGTGTGTCCCTAGAAGTTCTTAATGTCATCTTGTAAGAAACTGTTCGCCATTGACCTGAGCTAGTATCAGATATCACTGACACTGGATATCTGGAGAACCTGCATAGGCCCCAACTAGGCCCTCTGAATGTGGGTGACAGTTCTATGACTTGGGCAGTCTGTGGGGCCACTAGCAGTGCGACCAGCATTTATCCCTCATGCGCGAACTAACTTTTTTGGAGCCCATCCCCTATGGAGGGAAACCTTGCTCAGTCTTGATATGGGGGGAAAGGGCTTGGCCCTGCCTCAACTTGATATGCCAGACTTTGCTGATTCCCCATGGGAGGCTTTACCCTTTCTGAGGATGGATGGGGGTTAGGTTGGGGGGAAAATGGGGGGAAGCTGGAGGAGGGGAGGGGGGAACTGTGGTTGGTATGTAAAATGGGAAAAATTTAAAGAAAAAAGAAGAAAAGAAAATGTCTTCCAAGTTCTTAAGTTCTTTTGGATATTGTTATCTCTTTTTTTAGAATAGTTAAGTAAACAAGAATCATTCACCTTAGTGAGTTCCCTCTGCTTAGTCCGGATGACCGGATGACCGGAAAGGCAGCCAGGGGAGACCAGAGAAACCAGGTTGTTTTTTTTTTTTTTCGAATGACTGCAGAGAGGCTTAATTTCCTTGTAGAAACTTTTAGAAAAATTATCAACTTTTTGTTCCCAGTAAACTCAGCTACAATCACACACCTGACAAGGCAAAACTAAGAGTACTCACAAGAGTAAGAACAGCGAAAGTTAGAGAGGCCTGAGCCCATGGGCCCCCTAGGATCTGCTCACAGGTCTACAGCGTCAGTTCCACAGGTCCTTACCTGAGCGGTGTGCTGTGGGGCTGGTGTGGATGCAGCTGTATCTGTCTCAGCTGACCCATACGTGAACATCGAAGAGGAGGAGCCTAAGAGCGGGCCTGATATCCCACTGGGTCTGAGTGCTATACAGGGTGTTCATATGAGTATGGAAGGCTTGTGTAGTGCTCATGCACACTAGGGTGTTCATATGAGTGTGGAAGGCCTGTGTAGTGCTCATGCACACTAGGGTGTTCATACGAGTGTGGAAGGCTTGTGTAGTGCTCATGCACACTAGGGTGTTCATACGAGTGTGGAAGGCTTGTGTAGTGCTCATGCACACTGCTGCACACGCCTACGCAGGTGCCATGTGGGCTAAGTGACAGTCATCAGGCAGATTCTAGTGCGTCTAAATTCTGCATGCATGTGAGTATCTGTACAGTTTCTCCCTTAAGGCGACCTCAATCCTTTTGAGGCCAAAGATTGGGTATACTCTGGATGGGGAATGTCCCAAGAGGTAGACAACCTAGCCCAAGTCAGACAGAGCTGACTGTGTTGGGTGTGTTAAGTTTAAAGGCTAGTCTGTATGTGCATGGCTAGACACGCCTCTTCAAGATCACAGAAGAAAAAGAAGACTTGATCAGAAGGGGGACAAAGACAGATTGACAGTTGCAAGGTTAATGTGTTCCTTCTCTTGAGAGATTGCAAAAGGGATCCTGTCACAGTGTTCAGCAGCAGCCAAGTGGAGAGAGGGCCTAAGAAGCAATTGGCTAAAGTCAAGCTCCCTCCCCTGTGAGAGATGACTTTGACATGGCCAGGAAGACCCATATGCTCTAAGCAATGGCAGACATCAATGTCCCCTAGGATGCAAGGGTAAGCACTGCGTTCATTTATCTGGGAAAAAAAGAGCGGGTCTTCTCTGTGTGGTAGTTGTATAGAGCCTGTTAGACCATAGAGTAAACAGTTCCCTTTTGCTGCCTGTTCTTGTCCACAGGAGCTTGCTGTGCAAATGCCTAGGATGAGATAGGTGTTCTTAAAGTTTCTGATCTAGCTTTCCATTGGTGTACCACAGGTGGAAGCCCATGTAGATCAGACTGAACTTGTTCTTAGTTATTCATTCCTATTGGGTGGAGGCACAGTCTAAGCTTCCAGCACAAGGCCAGCCCCCTGTGAGGACAGGCAACAACATGCATGTCACTGTCAAGGTAGAGAGCAGCCTACTCCAGGCACTGCCTGCATGCCCATGACACTCCACACGGTCCCATCTTTGGGTTTAGAGATGGATTTTCTCCATGGAAGCTGGAAGGGCCCCGTTGTTGATCCTGTACTTGAACTCCTCACCCTCTAGCCAGTCCTGATGCAAACTGAGGAGGACACTAACCACACAGAAGGTGCTGTTGCCCCACTCCTCTGGGGCTGTCTGAGCTATATGCACCTTCATTCATCCATGAACTAACTGAAATGGACCTTGGAGTCATCCGGGTTAGGGTCCACCACCACACACACATGATCCTGGGAGTCGGGGAGAGCACAAGTGCATTCTTGTGCTTTAGGGGGAAGATGATGATCCTGCCAGGAGACCAGGAGTTGGCGAGGAGAGGAGATGGGTCAGCACCTGGGCCACCTTCTAATGTAGTGTGACTCAGGACACTAGTTATCTTCCTGGAGCTGAGATCAAGGCCTAGCAACTCACCTAAACTTGGACAGTTTTGAGCCCATGGTCTCTGAGTCCTACAGGAAAGAAAAAAGTCAAATGGTTCTGGGATCTGGAGGAGAGAAAGCACCAAAGTACAGAAATGAACATTTAGTTCTAATGTGTGCTCAGGTCAAGCTGCTTCTGAATGATGCTGGCGGGTCAAGACCCATGTCCACATCTGCGTCCAAGATATGAGACAAGGACACCCAGCCCAGAAAACTATTCCCCAAATAGGAGTGCCATGAACAAAGACAGAACATAGAAATTCTTGTGCTTTGGACTGAAGTCCCCTCTCGGGACACAGCTGCTCATCCTGGCTGATCTAGAAAAGAGAATGGCATAAGCCTGACTTCCGACAAACCGTCCCTCTGCAGGACATCCTCTCAGCAATTTTTTTGCTGGCCAGATGTGTTACACAGAAGGTAGCAGTTTGGCTGGTTCAGGTGCTAGCAGGCATAATTACTGAAATAGTGATGGAGTATAGATTGAACTACAAGACAGAAGAAAAGCGGCTCCAGAATTCCAAGACACGGTTACTGGCTCAGGGAAGTAGCCCTTGACCAAGCAACCCAGGTCACCATAGGAACCGGAGAGTAGACAGACAGGGTCATAGTTCTGACTGGGAAAAAAAAAAAAAAGAGGAATGAGTGAGCATGCTGTCTCGCCTAGAGAAGCCCTTTTCTCCATTCGGCCCTGTGTCCTCTAGGATGGAATGTACCCCAACTCTTCATGAGCCTGGCCAGTCTCCATTCCCTCTAATGCTGGCCCCTATTCTCAGCCACAGAGCCTTGCTGTACCCCCAAACCCTTACCCTGGCAGCATCTGCTCTGGTCCCAATGGGCTCTCTTCTTCCCCAGTATAGGGTTAACTACCCTGAGTACTCCTCTTGTTCCCTGTTTCCTGTGAGACCCCAGAATCAGAATTCTGGTTCATGACCCCGAAATGAAACCTGTGTAGCTTCAATCCCAGAGACCCTTCCTGCTCTCTTCGTTTAGCTAAGAGCCAGTTCTGGACCTTTGCCATGCTTCTCGGTGCTGCCACATAATCCACGGCTTGTAAGCACAGCCAGAGGCCTGAGCCCTTTCCCTTCCCCATCTGACCTGCACTCTGCCCTCCCACTCCGGTCTTCGTTTTCCTCCCTGAGACACAAATACTTTTGGGATCTCCTGAGAGAGCACTACCTGGAGAGAGGGAATGGCAGAGATTACCACCTAGGCTGAGTGAAAGACTTCTCCAGTGAGATGATCAGGAGAGAGTGGACATAATCACTCAGCCCCAGCCAATCCAGGAACTCTAGGTTGTGACAGCCAGGCTTCACACCTTCTTCTATGGGTCTCAAGAGTATCACCTCACCTGCCCCTACATGAGGTAACCTAGACCATATCTGGACTCCCCCTTGTCTCCCCCTACCCCAAACACTGAAACCACCAGAAGAAAGAGGAACTTCAGGAAGTGTCCCGTGTTACCCAGTTTCAATCCTGTTCTTAGTCTGTACTAGGTTGGGAGAAGCGTGGCATTCACACCTCTGGGTCAAGGACTGTGAATCCTGGAAAAACAAGACAGCGCTCAGAGCTGGGCTGCTAGTAACCCAGACCCAAAGCAAGACGCGTAGCAGTCGTCTTCGCGAGAATATGATCAGCAGAGAAGGCTAGAGCTGGAGAAAGCCACAGCCTAGCAGACAGCAGATCACAGGAGGATGGAAAGGAGTCGACAGACTAGCCCCAACAGATGGGCCTGTTTGTAGCAAAAGGAAGATGTCTGTCTGCAGGCCGGTGTCAACCAGACAGTCTCCGGGGATTCCATGGACAGAAGCACAGACCATGAAAGCTGTGCACACCCACAGACCACCAGAGTATGCCTCAGGGAGTTGATGGGATAGACCCAGAAACCTGGGGGATGGACTTGACCTGGCCTGGAGGCTGATGGAGCCAGGGCAGCTGAACCAGCAGAGAAAAGGGAATCCAGGGCAGCAATGGGAGGGCAGAGAGTTGGTAAAGAGGGGATGGGAAGGCTGATACGCCTGTTGGAGGGAGCTAGGGTAAGAATGAATGCCCTAGGGTGCAGGAATTGAGACCAGCATTGGAGAGCAGATTCCAGGAGTGAAGACGGAAGAAGGTAAGTTGGGCAGGAGGAAGCCTGCCAGAGGAGCTCAGGGACCAGGGAGGAAGCCTGCCAGAGGAGCCCAGGGACCAGGGAAGAAGCCTGCCAGAGGATCCCAGGGATCCCAGGCAGTATAGCTTCAAGAAAGCTCTGGAGAGTGAGGCAAATGAGGAGTCATGATAGCTCCAAATGCTCAGAGGACCTGGCAGAGCAGTTACAGGGAATCTGGGGCTGGTGGGAGTCGAAAAGACCAAGTCAAGCAGCTGTAGGTGAGATGGGTGTGGAGAGATACGGGAATCGAGGTGAGGAGCTACAGAAGGGTGGGAGCTGTGTCAAGTGAGGTTAATAGGCATCCAGGGAAACCCCAGGGACCAGGAAAAGCTTCGCAGGAGGCTCAGAGCAAGTAGAGTTGGGAGGGCAGACTGAGCATCTATAGGATACTGTGACAATTGCTGGAATTTGGGTACCAGAGCCGTACTAGGAGCTTAGGGGACCAGTCATAGCAGCTACAAGGGAGCTGGGGAGGGTTGCATAACTGGAGGGGGCTGAAGATGTGAGGACCAAATTGTCCAGCTACAGAAGGAATGGAGCAAGAGTACTGGGAGCTCAGGATTGCCAAGTAGCTCGAGACCAGGGCAGAGCAGTAACTGAAGGGCTACAGAAGATGAAAGGACTGGGGTCTAGGGTAGCCTGGAGACCAAGCCAGGCAGTTAAAAAGGAGAGTATAGTGAATAACACTGGTGTAAAGGGAACCCAGATGAGCAGCTACAGGAGGTCTAAAGTAGATGAAAGCTGAACAAGGCAACCCCGGGAGCTGTGGGACCAGGCTGGGCAGCTACAGAGGAACCAAGGATGGTAGCTACGAGGTAGCTGGTGGGCATATGGGGGGATGGAGCAAGTGGAGGTGTGGGATACCAGGCTGAACAGCTACAGGGTGCCACCTGGGACAGGCAGAATAAGAGCAGGGTAGCTCCAGAAGCTGCAGGGACAAGGCTGGGCAACTATAGGGAGCTGGGGCAAGTGGGAGTGTAGGGCACGCGACTAAGCAGCTACCGAGGAACTGGAGCTGGTAGCAGGGGAGAGGCCAGCAGACTAAACAGCTACTGGAAAGCTGAGGTTAGTGGAGGAGTTGAGGGGGCCAAGCTTAGCAACTGCAGGATGTCAGAAACAAAGGAGAAGGTTAAATAATCCCAAGAATTGTGGGAATCAGATCTAACAATTGTAGGGGAGATTGGGAAGGTGGGGATCTGAGGAACCAGACCTAGCTACCATGGGGGAGCTGGGGCAGGTGGGGGTGTGAGGTACTAGACCTGCTGTGGGGAAGCTGGGGTAGGTGGGGGTGGAAAGGACCAGTCCTAGCTACTGTATGCGGGCTGGGGCAAGTGAGGGTGTGATTGGCCAGACCTAGATGCTATGAGACAGCTGAAGCAGGTGGGGGTGTGAGGGATCAGACCTAGCAGCTTTGGAGGAGCTGTAGCAGGTGGGGTGCGGGGGACCAGAACTAGCCACTGAGGGGGGGAGCTGGGGCAGGTAGGGGTGTGGGGGACCTGACCTAGCAGCTTTGGGGGAGCTGTAGCAGGTAGGGGTGCGGGGGACCAGAACTAGCCACTGTGGGGGAACTGGGGCAGGTAGGGGTGCGGGGGACCTGACCTAGCAGCTTTGGGGGAGCTGTAGCAGGTAGGGGTGCAGGGTATCAGACCTAGCTACTGTGAGGGAGCTTTAGCAGGTAGGGTTGCAGGGCACCATACCTAGCTACTTTGGGGCAGCTGGAGCAGGTAGGGGTGTGAGGAGCCAGATCTAGCAGCTTTGGGAGAGCTGTAGCAGGTGAGGGTACGGGGCACCAGAACTAGCCACTGTGGGAGAGCTGGGGCAGGTAGGGGTGTGAGACACCAAATCTAGCAACTTTTGGGGAGCTGGGGCAGGTAGGGGTGTGAGGTACCAGACCTAGCAGCTTTGGAGGAGCTGGATCAGGTAAGGGTAAGAGGAGCCAGGTCTAGCAGCTTGGGGGGAGCTGGGGCAGGTAGGGGTTTGAGGAACCAGACCTAGCTATTGTGGGGCAGCTGGGGCAGGTAGGGGTGCAGGGTTCCAGACCTAGCTACTGTGTGGCAGCTGGAGCAGGTAGGGGTGCGGGGGACCAGACCTAGCTACTGTGGGGGAGCTGGGGCAGGTAGGGTTGCAGGGGACCAGACCTAGCTACTTTGGGGCACCTGGAGCAGGTAGGGGTGTGAGGAGCCAGATCTAGCAGCTTTGGAGGAGCTGGATCAGGTAAGGGTATGAGGAGCCAGGTCTAGCAGCTTGGGGGGAGCTGGAGCAGATGGGGGTGTGGAGGACCAAACCTATCTACTGTGGGGAGCTGGGGCAGGTAGGGGTTTGAGGAACCAGACCTAGCTATTGTGGGGCAGCTGGGGCAGGTAGGGGTGCAGGGTACCAGACCTAGCTACTGTGTGGCAGCTGAATCAGGTAGGGGTGCGGGGGACCAGACCTAGCTACTGTGGGGGAGCTGGGGCAGGTGGGGGTGCGGGGGACCAGACCTAGCTACTGTGGGGAGCTGGGGCAGGTAGAGGTGTGAGAGACCTGACCCAGCAGCTTTGGGGGAGCTGTAGCAGGTAGGGGTGCGAGGGACCAGACCTAGCTACTGTGGGGGAGCTTTAGCAGGTAGGGTTGCAGGGGACCAGACCTAGCTACTTTGGGGCAACTGGAGCAGGTAGGGGTGTGAGGAGCCAGATCTAGCATTTGGAGGAGCTGGATCAGGTAAGGGTATGAGGAGCCAGGTCTAGCAGCTTGGGGGGAGCTGGAGCAGATGGGGGTGCGGAGGACCAGACCTAGCTACTGTGGGGAAGCTGGGGCAGGTAGAGGTGTGAGAGACCAGACCTAGCTACTGTGAGGGAGCTAGGGCAGGTTGGGGTGTGAGGGACCTGATCTAGCAGTTTTGGGGAACTGGAGCAAGTGGGGGTGCAGGGTACTAAACCTAGATACTGTGGGGCAGCTGAAGCAGGTAGGGGTGCGGAGTACCAGACCTAGCTACTGTGGGGGAGCTGGGGCAGGTAGGGGTGTGAGGAGCCAGAAATAGCAGCTTTGGAGGAGCTGGAGCAGATGAGGGTGCATTGGGGTGCGGAGGACCAGATCTAGCTACTGTGGGGGAGCTGGGGAAGGTGGGGTGTGAGGGAACAAACCTGGCAGTTATGGGTGAGCTGGGGCAGGTAAGTGTCTGAGGAACCAGATCTATCAAATTTTGGGGTACTAGATCAGGTGGAGGTTTGAGGGATCAGTCCTAGTAACTGTGGGGAGCATGGACAGGTGGGGGTGTGAGTGACTAGACCTAGCTATTATGGGGAAACTAGGGCAGGTAGGGGTGTGAGGGACAGACCTAGCTACTATAGGGCAGCTGGAGTAGGTGAGGGTGCAAGGGAACAGACCTAGCTACTGTGGGGAGCTGGGGCAGATGAGGGTTGAGGGAACAAACCTGGCAACTATGGGTGAGCTGGGGCGGGTAGGGGTGTGAGGGTCCAGACCTAGCAGATATGGGGGAGCTGAGACTGGTGTGGGTGGTGAAGGCCCAGACCTAGCAGATATGGGGGAGCTGGGACTTTTGGGGATGTGAGGGGCCAGACCTGACAGTTATGGGAAACCTGGGACAGATGGGGGTGTGATGAACCAGACCTAGATGCTATGGGGAGCTGGGTCAGGTGGATGGTTGAGGGACTAGACCTAGATGTTATGGGAGAGCTGAGGCAGACATATGTGAGGGACAAGACCTAGCCACTGTAAGTTCAGGCAACTACACTGCGAAGCTTTAGTGGGGCTGAGACAGGTGGGGGTGTAAAGGACCAGATGTGGCTCCTTTGGGGGAACTGGGGTAGTGGTAGTGTGAGGGATCAGACCTGGGAGTTATGGGAGAGCTGTAGCAGGTTGGGGTATGAAGGACAAGACCAAGCAACTACAATGGGTTAGGGCAGGTGAGATGTGGGAGACTGGATAAGCAGCCACAGAGTGGGTGGAGTAGTTGAGAATTTGGGGTACCGAGCCAGTTACAGGAAAGCTGCACCTTATGGGCATTTGAGGCTGACCGCTACAGCGCACGTCCTTGTGAGAGGAAGCAGGTCAAGCTGCTTCCGAGGAGTAAGGACTGGTGGTGGTGTGGGGGAATGAGCCAAGCAGCTACTGGAGATCTGGGGCTGTGGAGGTGTGGAGGGCTGGACTGAGAAGCTACAGTGTATGCAGTAGGTAGAGTTGATGTTGGTCCAGAGAAACCCAGATCAAGCACTAGGATAACTCTGAAGCAGATAGGAGTGAGGGCAGGTATCAAAGTCAGGGTCCCAGAGCAGCCCCAGGAGTCTAGGGCACCGGAACAGAGCTACAAGGGCTCTGGGAGAGATGGGAATGTTGGGGCTCAGAGAAGCCCCAGTAGCTCTGGGGATCAAGCAATTGCAGGGGAACTAGAGCTGGGAGGTGTCAACGACAAGACCGTGTAGCTACAGGAGTGTTGGAGAAGATAGAGTATGAAAGACTCAGAAGAAGCTACTGAGGAGCTGGGTTGGTGTGGGGCTGGGGGAGCCAGGTCCAGTACCGACATGGGGGCTGGAGTCTTGTGAGCCTGTGAGTTACAGTTCCAGTATCAGAGGTCCTCGCTGTGATCCTGGGAGCTTATGGCAATATAAAATGGCGGGGGGGGGGGATTGTCAGACCTATTATGGAAGAATGAGTTGTGCCCAGAGTTGACCCACAGAAGAAAGGTAAGGTAACTATAGAAGCTTGAGTAGGGGATTGCAGTAGGGGTTCAGAGAAGGTAGAGAGAAGACCAAAAGGCTGCTGGGGATAAGAAGAATGAATCATAGCATTTGCGTGTGGTTTTATTCAACAAAAACAAAGGTGGGGAAGAAAGATACAAAACTAAATTCTCTTTTGCAACCCAGACTCATTGTTCAATATGAGTTTTGAAGCATACAATAAGAAATATGCTATTAAAAAGAAAAGAAGAATGAACCAGAATCAGAATCAGAGGGATAGTAGCCTATCCAACTATTTCAAGGGCCACTGGGAAAAGAAAGGAACTTTTCTGGGTTCTGGCAGTATTAGCACTATCAGGTGCCTTTCCCCCACACCACCTCCATCCACTCTAGACTCCCCATAGGAGACCTCACCATGAAAAGATCTTTAAGGTCAGAGTCCAGGATCTAGAACTGGAAGCTGCTGGCCTTACTTGACTCAGAGAAACTTCAAGAATACACAGACTTCAGAGCAAATCTAAGGCCAGGGTCTCTCCAAATATCTGAGCCCACCTGTGTCAGACAAGCTCACTCATCCCCCCCCTCTCTTGCAGCCTCAACAACAGCCCCATCTGTCTATCCACTGGCTCCTGCATGTGGAGGCACAACTGGCTCCACAGTGACCCTGGGATGCCTGGTCAAAGGCTTTTTCCCTGAGCCGGCAACCGTAACCTGGAACTCTGGAAGCCTGACCAGCGGCGTGCACATCTTCCCAGCAGTCCTGGATTCTGGGCTCTACTCCCTCAGCAGCTCAGTGACTGTGCCCTCCAGCATGTGGCCCAGTCAGACCGTCACCTGCAATGTCGCCCACCCGGCCAGCAGCACCAAGGTGGACAAGAAAATTGGTGAGAGAACAAGCAAGGGAGGAGGGGTTTGCTAGAGGTGGGTCTTAAGCTATCTGCATACCTAGACCAACCAAGCTGGGCAGCCATTGCCAGGGAAGTGACCACAGCCCAGAACAAGGGGAGATCCTGTCTCTGCCTCTCTCCCATCCCACCCAAGGAGTGATCCCCTGAGATAGATATCAATGGCCCTCAGGTCTCAACCCACCAAGGATCATTTCCAGAAGCAACTTGGCCTAACCCCATGCCAGGAACAAACATTCCCCTCCATGGCTTGGTGTATTCTCTCCTCCAAACTCCAGTAACATCCAGCTTTCTCTCTACAGAGCGCAGAGAACATGGACAGGTACCTGATCTGTGTCCTAAGTGTGAGAAGTGTCCAGGTAAGTCACTAGGCCTTGTGCTCTAGCCCTAGAAGGATGGCAAGTGCCCTGAGTGATCCTACATTGGAAGGTGACCCAGGTACTGACCCATTTCCATCTCTTATCCAGCTCCTGATCTCTTGGGTGGACCATCCGCCTTCATCTTCCCCCCAAAGCCCAAGGATGTGCTCATGATGTCCAGGGAGCCCAAGATTACATGTGTGGTGGTGGACGTGAGTGAGGAAGAACCAGATGTCCAGTTCAGCTGGTTTGTGAACAATAAAGAAGAGAAAACAGCTCAGACACAGCCCCGTGAGCCGCAGTACAACAGTACCTTCCGTGTGGTCAGTGTCCTCCCCATCAAGCACAATGACTGGATGAGTGGCAAGGAGTTCAAATGCAAGGTCAACAACAAAGCCCTCCCAAGCCCCATTGAGAAAACCATCTCAAAACCCAAAGGTGAGTTATGTCGTGTTAGTGAGGCAGGTGTGTGATATATTCAGAGAACGAGGTCTGAGATGGACAGTTCTCCACTTGAATGACCTCTTTGTTTACTTCTAACTCCTCAGGGCAAGTCCGAATGCCACAGGTCTATACCTTTCCTCCACCTGCGGAGCAGATGACCAAGAAAGAGGTCAGTGTGACCTGCTTGGTCATAGGCTTTCTCCCTGAGGACATCCATGTAGAGTGGCAGAGCAACGGGAAGGAAGAGCAGAACTACAGGAACACCCCACCTGTCTTGGACTCTGAAGGCTCTTACTTCATGTACAGCAAGCTCACTGTGCCAAAGAGCAGGTGGGATGGGGGAGATAGCTTCACCTGCTTCGTGCTACATGAGGCTCTGCACAGCCGCCAGACGACGAAGTCCATCTCCCGGTCTCAGGGTAAATGAGCTCAGCACCCGGAAAGCTCTTAGGTCCTGAGGGACACTGGCACCCTTCTCCACCCTTCCCTTATATAAATAAAGCACCCAGTACTACCCTGGGACCCTCTGAAGCTGTGGTTCTTTCCAGGATATAGAGACTAGGTCGTGCGCTGTGAGATCTGGCCAGGGTTTGAGGCCTGAGTTGTCTTTAAGAAGAGAATGAGGTTTCTGCACTTCCAGAACCAGAGCTCATGAGTTTCCCTGACCTGGGGTGCCAGGGCTTAGCCTTAGACAGTGCCTCTTCCTTGCCTTCCCACTAACCAGCAGCTTCTAGGCAGAGAAATATACCTAGGAAACCCCCAAGGAAGAAAACACACAAACTTCCCCTCTCTCAGTCTATTCTGGAGCCCTTCCCCCACTTCCGTATCTAGGGGTTTCTCTGAGTACACTGCAGAGGCAAGCAATGGCGCTGGGCATGCCAAAGACCCTGCCATCGCTCCACTCAACTCAGCAAGCTTTGCACGGGCTAGGTCTGCACAGCCATAGGACACTGGCCACCCAGTGCACACTCACTCCTATGCCCTGAGAGAGAGATGACTAGACACATGCATGCTGAAGCCTGACCCATCAAAACCAGGCTGCTGCACATCACCCAGTCCGTATGGCGTATTACACACAGGCACATGCGCAGGGTACACATAAGACATTGGGACCTTATCTGTGTGCCCTGAATAACAGCTACACCCAGAAATGCATCACGATACCCCCAACCCACCACCTTACAGTCCACATTTGTGCACCCACAAACAAACACAACTCTCCTCTTCTGAAGGCTCCCGCATTCTATGCTAAACCCAAGTCCTCTGGAGACAAATCTGTCCCTGGTACCTCAAGGTCATGTTTCAATCCCACACAAATTATACAGCCCACAGCCATATGGTCTGGGTTGCTTCACATTGTGGAGCTTTCCAGGCATGACCAGGCACCGGGGGGGGGGGGGGACAAGCAAAGGTTTAGGCAGGCTGTATAGCCACTGCCCACTGTGATCACAGCCCCTACTCCTCCTGCACTGAGGAATGAAGGATGAGGCAAAAGCCTTTGCACAACCCAGGCTACTGTTAGGTCCATTGTGTCTGGCAAATCTCAAGGCAGTTGAAGGGAACTGAGATTGAGAGCCGGCCCCAGGGAGGGTCTGCTGGCCCAGCCCAGCTGGCCCTTTCTCCTCTGCCTCCATGCAGACCCACTTGCCACATAGGGAATCCCTCCCGGTTACACCTTGCTGGGACAAACACTGACTGTCCCTCTCTGTCCAGAGCTGGAACTGGATGACAACTGTGCTGACGCCCTGGACGGGGAGCTGGACGGGCTCTGGACGACCATCACCATCTTCATCACCCTCTTCCTGCTCAGCGTGTGCTACAGTGCCACGGTCACACTCTTCAAGGTCGGCACAGCTCCCCCACTGGCCCCTGTGGTGTCCTACGCTGCTCCCATACTGTCCCCACACTCCTCCTCTGATGGCGTATGATGTTTCTTTGCTGTCCGTACTCTGTCCCCACACCATTCCCACCGTTCCCTGCCCCACGTTGTTCTCTGTGACTCCCCATAGTGTCCCATGCTGTCTGTCATTCTGTCTGTCGTGACATCCTGTGTGATCCTCGTGCCATCCCCATACTGTCTTTCGACACACCTTGTATTCCACACTGCTCCTCACAATATCCCTTATTGCCCCATGCAATATCACACTACCCCCTTAATGATGTCCCCATTAAACTCACCAAGGCCCAGTGTAAGCTTCACTGTCCCAATCTCAACCCCCACAGTGTCTCCACACTGTCTGCTCGTGTATCCTAGCCTGGCCCCTTGCCATCCCCAGTCTCCTACCTGTATGAAAGGAACTGCAGGAGGGAGGGGCCTTGTCTCATCCACAGGATTGAAGGGCCTGAGCTTGGGTGTGGTCTCTGACTTACTCTCAACTCCCCACAGGTAAAGTGGATCTTCTCCTCAGTGGTGGAGCTGAAGCAAGCAATCTCTCCTGACTACAGAAATATGATTGGGCAGGGGGCCTAGGCCACTTCCTCTGGGATGATCAGGGCTTCCTAGGCCCTGCACAACCCCATCCATCTTACTATGGAAGCTAACATGGAGCCCACACTGCCCTCTGACGTCACCACCCTCTGACCCTATGATGCTCTGAATCAGCACTCTCAATTGTTGACCCTTCGGAGGACCATGCAGACAGCAGGCTTTGTCCCAGATCTGGGCGACACCCCCCACAGCCAGTTGCCAGATAACTAACTGGTTGGAGCCAGAAGGACCATCTCCCTTCAAACTGGCGCCAGGGGATCCGAGACCTCAGAATGTTTGCCCAGGAGGAGTTGGGAGCCCACGTTGCCTGAGCCCAGCTGTGCTGGGGACCAGCCTTGGAGCTATCCTTGCTCACACCATCCTCTGAAGGGGGTTTTTCCAGAAAGGAGAAAGTTTTTAAATCCTTGAAAGGAGACATGTGTTAAGAAGACGAGGGTCACCACAGCCCAAAAGAGACCACTGAATGTCGGCACCCTTGTGCCCGCTATGCCTGGGCAGCTTCCTTCCTGGCACTTCTGTGACCCCTAGGCCAAGGAAAGGGCCTGTGTCTCTCAAACTGTTGGAACGTGCCTGCTGGAGATAAGAGTAGTTGCACGGCCCCTGTTCCTACTACCCGCTTAAAATGCTGGACTCTCAGATGCAGGATCCAACCCACGGACACCGTTAACAACAAAACCTAAAGATAAGGCCACTGCCACCTCCATCAAGATCCCAGCCACACTCTGGGGAGACGCTCAGAAGGACTGCGTTGCGAAGCCCTAGCAGGGACAAGTGCAGAGACCACTGAGTATTGGCTGGATGAACAACCAGAAAAACCCTCCAGGAAAGGGCTCTGGTGAGAATATTGCTATCAGCACCCCTCACCAAAAAAGAAGGCTGCCAAGGAGTAGCAGGGAAGAGATGTGAAGGGCTGACTGAAAGCGAGCCACAGTGCGGCAGACCTGCCCTGCCGGCCTGGCGTCCAGACTGGACCACTTACAGCAGTGAACACCAGTCAGGCAGGAAAACAGAGCTGGGGTACCAGGGCTGTTGTGGCCAGGGGACAGTAGCCCTGTGTCTATTTCTCCATCACCTCTCAGGGCCAATGAGAAGTCAGTCTCCAGACAGGATGAGAGTGTGGGCATCTGCCCTTCTGTGACTGGCAGGAAATGCTTAGAGAACTTGGACCTTTAACAGCTTCTTCCTTCTGGAGACTATAAATGTCTTTAAGGTCTCTGTGTGTGCAAGTGTGTGTGTGTGTTGCTGTTGTTTAGGTATTTTCAACAATAAAACATTCTTCTAATAATCTGTATCTCACTGTGCCCTTCTTGTATGGGTCAGCCCTGACATTCAAAAACTAAGCAAGATGCCCAGACGAGCAGCCGTGCAGGCCCCTCTACCTCCCACCTGGTCCTGTGTCCTCCGGGGCCTCCCTCGGCAAGTCGCTCACAGTTGGACTCCAGTCCTGCCACCCAGAATCACCAGAAGCTTGGGCACCTCCTCCCTGCAGATAGTTTCTTCCCCGCTGGAGACTGCCCTGCTCCCATGGGCGGGCTGGGAAGCAGGGCCCAAGCCCAGGGGACCCCCAGGCTGGCCAGGCAAAGCCTCCTACACCAGCTGAGAAGCATGTGCCTTTCAGTGACCTTGAGCTGCTATGGATTCAGCAAAGGACAGGGATTCATTCAGCTGCCTCCATAACTGATGTTTATTGTCTCAAGCCCTGGTAGAAGCCCCAGACCAGGATGGGTTCTCAGCAGGGCTCTACTTGGCTTGTAGATGCCTTCTCCGTGTGTCCCCACAGGCTGCAAACATAGGCACAGTTTGAGGTCCTGGTGGCTTAAATGCCAAACTGGTGAATCTGCTGGGGACAGAATTTAGCCTTTAACAATGACCTTAAGGTCCCTACAATTCATAGCCTTCCTACATATAATGCCACTCCCCGTCTATGCCAACATGCCAAAACCTCAGCCAACCAGTAGTGAGCTCTATCCCAAGTCTCCTCCAAAGGTCTACTAGTCAGACTGTATGGGATTCATTCTGGGGTCAGATTTAACCCACACAGGCTACCAGGAGGAGGGGCAGGAGAGGCACAGGGGAGACGTGTATACCACGATGAGCTGGGCAACCCTGAAATTCAGGGGCAGGGTAGTAATGTGTGATAGAGAAAACCGTCCAGTCTTCTGGACTCCAGCGTCCACTGACCAATGAGACCAGTAGGATCCGGCCCACTCTTCCTCCTGGGCATGGCCCTGCTTCTCTAGTTGTTGTTCCCTAGAGCAAGTGTTGGTCTCCAGGGGCTTCACCTTCTTTTTTAATTTTTAACTGTTTATTTGCTCCATGCGTATGTGAGTGTGCCTGAGCGTATGTCTGTGTGCCGTGTGCGTTCAGGAGCACATGGAAGTGAGAAGAGGCATCAGCTATCCTGGAACTGGAATCACAGATGGCTGTGAGCCACCATGTAGGTGACGGGAATTGAATCCGTGTTCTCTGCACGGTAAATGCTCTTAACCACTGATGAGCCATTTCTCTAGCCCTGCTTCAACTTCTTATTGGGAGATGATCCCAAACCAAAGCTGACCACGTGGTCTCAGGAAGTGCAGACGTCCTACCTCCAAACCCCTCCCTCACTTCTGCATATGTACTGACCCAGCATCGTCCTCCACCACCTCGTGGCATCCCACAGCACTTAGACTCCACCCAGGGTCCCCCACCCCATGAAGTTTCCTAGCCTCCTGAGCCCTAACACCTCCATCAGCACTAAACATATAGACACAAACACCACAATCACTGGACACGCCTTCCGAACCTCCAGCTCTGAGACCAACTGGTTTCAGGCTGAGTTTTACTGGTTGTTTCCCTGATGCTATCTGAGTTACTCCCTGACCTCTGTGGTATGATATCCAAGGTGTGTATTCTGTGGTGTGACATGTATGTGTGACGTTCATACTATGATAACCACATGTTTATGTGAGAGAGAGAGATCCCCACATGACGTCTCTGGTGGACATCTATGATTTAGCCTTTATGACATGCATGTGGAACTTCTATAGAGGACATCAATTTTAGTTCCTAACAGGTACAGCCTAGAGGAGGCAGAATTCCTGTGCTAGCCAGGCACAGAGGTAGTAGCCATGACTGACCATACAGAAACTGACACTTGACCTACCTACATTCTACCACAACCTGGGAACCGTCACGTGACACAAATACCAATTGTAGCCCAGGTCAATCGCCTGCATGAGAAGTGACATATGCATACGTATGATATGCACACATAAATCACATGAAGACTGTCTCAGAACACAGTCCACATGCCCACATGTCCACATGGGCATCACGGTGTGGTATCATGTAATAGCCACAGCACAGGAACTATACATGACACAGTCACGTAAGTCCTTACACGAAGATAAATGCTGGCTAATTCCCAGCACCACTCCCCTTGGACGCAGTGCCCATGCCTCAGGCTTTGCACACACCAATCCTTCATTGTTCTCCCTCCTGTGTTTACTCCACGGCCTCCAGCATAGCACCCGCCTTCTCTTCTATGACTGCCCTCACCCTACCCAGCAAGCACCCCACTACTCCACTCAGTGACCATGGATGTCCACCTTCCAGTGAAGTTTGAGCTCTGTAGACAGGAATGTCCCCTCTAGATCATGTTCCTGCAGGTCCATACAGCTGCTGGGCACTTACGATAAAGTCACACCAGTTTCCTCATCCCTAACTGGCCTTCTAATCTGGCACAGATATGTGCTGGGAACTAAGTGGCTGTTCCGGGTAGGATGTGACACGGGCCAGTTGGGCAGAGCAGGAGGTCCATATGTTTACTTGAACTCCAAGTCTGCCACGCACGCATACACACATAATATGCACACATGCATACGCACACATGCATACGCACACATGCATACGCACTCACACATACACACATGCGCGCGCACACACACACACACGCATCACATAGCCACAGGATCTTTTCCTGTAACAGGCTGAAGATACCCCATAGAGAGAGACCAAGTGGTGGAACTCCACCATAAGTGTGAGGCCACAGGGCTCAAAGAACATGGCGAACTTAGGGAACCCATCCCCTGCTCCCCAAGCACATACTCATCCTAGTACCAGCTCCCTCACTGTTCACTCCATGCTCAGGCATTCTAGTCTTGGAAGGAAGAGCTCAGCCTCAACTAGGATGTGCATGAGAGCAGCCACAGTGTGAGCCCACATGGTTCTGTCCTTTTGCCCCAAAGTGTCATGTTCCAGAAAGTACTTGTCCCTTTGACCTAGACCCCAGAAAAGAGACCAAACACTGTGATAGACACAGAGATGAGTGAGAACACACCAATACTTTGTTTCCTGCAGAGCTTGTTGACACACTCATCCCTGGCAAAACTTTGAAACAGTCATCAAAATACTAGTTCTGGTTATAAGTATATATTTAGAAATATATGTAAATATTTGTGTTAGACAACAATTAAAGAAAAAGAAATAGAGGCAATGTTGGATGAGAGGAAAGGGAAGTGGGAAATGATATCATTATAGTTTAATCTCAAAGAAATAAACATATGTTTTAATTCTAGTCCTGGGCTAGGGATATAGTTCAATTGGTAGAGGCCTTGTATAGCATGAGGGAAGCCCTGGGTTTGATCCCCATTACATAATACGCCAGGTGTGGTGATGCATACCTGTAATCCCAATACTTCACAGGAATACACAGAAGGGTCAGAAGTTTGGGGTCATTTTTGGCTGCATGGAACATTAGAGACCAGCCCTATCTTTTTTAAAAAAAAAAAAAAGTTAATCATAATCCTGATCTTTCACTTGAAGTAAATTTATCCAGTTATTGTACCTGATGTGCACTGTGTTTCAGGGTTCCAGAGATAAGTGCCCAAGACCCTCCAGAGAAGCACAACTAGTGAGAGATGATGGATAATACGTGACAGAGCTAGAAAACAATAGAAGGAATAGGTAAGTAGGTGACAAGGGATAGCAGATAATAGACAGAATTTTTATGGTTCATCTTGATTGAACTAAGTGATATGGAGGTGTCTGTGAAGGAATTTTAGAGGTGGCTAAGTATTGAGAGCTCTGAATAACAGTGGATCAAAGCCTTGGTAGAGTCAGAATGTGGCGGCGTTGTGGAGAAGTAGGGAACAGTAGGAAGAGGGCCAGATGAAAGAGCAGGTCACATTATATCCAACCCTGGACTCTATTCCCTTTATCTCTGCTTCCCATCTGTCAAGAAATAAATAGCCTCTTCCACACACTTCCACTGCTATGATGTTTGACTGAGCACATAAGGCCAAACAAAAATAATTCTTTGCTCCCTTAAGCTGTTTCTTTGAGGTATCTTGTTACAGTGATGCAAGCACATCTCACAAACCCAGCTTTACTGGAAAGCCCTTCAACCAACTGGATGAGACTGGCCACATGACACCTTACTGTAGGCAGAAATTTCTGTCCCATCAGACAGCTCCCAAATAAGCACACAGAGATTATTATTGATCATAAATGCTTGGCCAGTAGCTTAGGCTTGCTACTAACTAGCTCTTACAACTTAAATTAACCCATTATCTTAATGTACATGCTGCTAAGTGGCTCATAGCTTGTTACCTCATCTTCTACACATTCTGCTCCTTCTGTGTCTGGCTGGTGACACTGTCCTTCTTCTTCCCAGCATTCTTTCAGTCTGTCTCTTTCTGCCTAGCTATTGGCCAGTTAGATCTTCATTAAACCAATGAAAGCAATACATTTTCATAAAGTGCACAAAATATTATTACACAATATTTCCCCCTTTTGTCTAATTAAAAATGAAGGTTTTAACTTTAACATAGTAAAACTATACACAACAAAAATAGCTATCAAGCAAGAATTATAGTTACAATATCCAGTCCATTTGCATCTGGAAAATTTCAAGAAAATATTATCTATCTTATCTTGTGAATTAAGGTTTTATACCTAATTTAACTTTAATCATAGCTAAAGAAAACTATATGCTTAACTATTTAGTCTTTAACTCCATCAAAGACCCCATAAGAATGCAATATTATCTAACAACAAGAACATCTGGCTTCCTGGACAGTCACCCAAAATTCTTCTGCAACATTGGGGCATCTGTCTTTGGCCTACATACCTAGAATATCTGACAGAGTTTTCTGTGAAGCAGGAAGGTTTTTACCTTTGATTTTTATTATAAATTTTTGAAGTTTATATTAAGCTATACATTTTTCTCTGCTCGCCACCCTTCCTCTGCCCTCCACTTCAACTCTCTTCCATGGTCCACATGCTCCCAATTTACTGAGGAGATCTTGTCTTTTTCTACTTTCCTTGTACATTAGATCCATATATGTCTCTCTTGGGGTTCTCTTTGTAATCTAGGTTCTTGGTGATTGTGTAGACTGCTTTTTTTTCGCTTTATGTCTAAAACCCACTAATGAGTGAGTACTATGATATCTGTCTTTCTGGGTCTGGGTTGCCTCACCCAATATGCTGTTTTCTAGATCCATCCATTTGCCCACAAATTTAAAGATTTCAGTTTTTTCTGCTGTGTAGTACTCCATTGTGTAAATGTACCACATTTTCCTTATCCATTCTTCAGTCAAGGGGCATTTAGGTTGCTTCCAGGTTCTGGCTATGACAAACAATGTTGCTATGAACATAGTTGAGCACATGTCCTTGTGGTGTGATTGAACATTCTTTGGGTATATACCCAAAAGTGGTATGGCTGGGTCTTGAGAAATGATGTCTCATAATTTCCTGAGAAATCACCATACTGACATCCAAAGGGACTGTATCAGTTCAACACCATTTGGTAAATATGCTTTCTTTTTCCATTGTATGTCTTTTGCTTCTTTGTCAAAAATCAGGTGTTTGTAGGTGTCTGGATTGATACCTAGGTCTTCGATTTCATTCCACTGGTCTTCCTGTCTGTTTTTATGCCATTTTCAGTACTGTAGTTCTGTAGTAGAGTTTGAAGTCAGGGATGGTAATGCCTCCAGAAGATCCATTTTTGTACAGAATTGTTTTGGCTATCTTGGGTTTTTTGTTTTTCCATATGAAGTTGAGTATTGTTCTTTTGAGGTCTGTGAAGAATTTTACTGGGATTTTGATGGGAATGGCATTGAATCTATAGATTGCTTTTGGTAAGATTGCCATTTTTACTTTTTAAATTTTACCTAACCAAGAGCATGGGCGAGCTTTCCATTTTCTGGTGTATTCTTCGATTTCTTTCTTCAACATTTAGCCAGGTGGTGATGGTGCACTCCTTTAATCTCAGCACTCGGGAGGAAAAGGCAGGTAGATCTCTGTGAGTTTGAGGCCAACCTGGTCTACAAGAGTTAGTTCCAAGATAGGCTCCAAATCTACAGAAAAAAAAAAACCTGTCTCAAAAAAACAAATAGAAGAAGAAGAAGAAGAAGAAGAAGAAGAAGAAGAAGAAGAAGAAGAAGAAGAAGAAGAAGAAGAAGAAGAAGAAGAAGAAGAAGAAAGGTTGTCATACAGGTCTTCTACTTGTTTCATTAGAGTTAGTCCAAGATATTTTATGTTATTTGTGGCTATTGTGAAGAGTGATGTTTCTTTGATTTCTTTCTCAACCCATTTATCATTTGTTTAAATGAGGGCTACTATGTTTTTAGTTAATCTTGTATCCTGCTACATTGCTGAAGGTGTTTAAGAGTTGCAGAAGTTTCTTGGTAGAATTTTTGGGATCTGTCATATCATCAGCAAATAGTGACAGTTTGACTTCTTTTCTGATTTGTAGCCCCTTTATCTACTTTTGTTGTCTTATTGCTCTACCTAGAACCTCAAGTACTGTATTGAATAGATGTGGAGAGAGTGGAAAGCCTTGTCTTGTACCTGATTTCAGTAAGACCACTTAGAATTTCTTTTTTTTTTTGTTTTGTTTTGTTTTAAAAGTTTTTACTGGGTATCAGATTAGTGTCTTAGTAGTGAACCTGCTTAGAAATAAATAAGCTGAATTGAAATGAACACCAAACTATTTCTTAAAAGATCAAGGTTTTTCAATACAAAATAAACATGCAAAATCACTTGCCTGCGTCTAAAGTTCTTTTTTTTTCTTTTTTTTTATTGAGAATAAGAAAAAAAAGTTTCC
>NW_026068324.1:178681-188857 GCF_014885135.2 Alexandromys fortis
GTGAGCTCCCAATAGATCAGCCCCACTGTCTCAGTGGGTGGGTGCACCCCCCGTGGTCCTGACATCCTTGCTCGTGTTCTCCCTCCATCTGCTTCTCATTGGGACCTTGGGAGCTCAGTCCAGTGCTCCAGTGTGGGTCTCTGTCTCTATCTCCATCCATCACCAGATGAAGGTTCCCAGTGATGTCTCTCCTGGTGCCTGGACCCACCACTTAGAATTTCTATCCATTTAGTTTGATGTCAGCTGTCGGCTTGCTGTATATTGACTTTATTATGTTTAGGTATGTTCCTTGTATCCCTGCTCTCTCCAAGACCTTTATCATGAAAGTATGTTGCATTTTGTTGAAGGCTTTTTCAGCATCTAATGAGACTGTCATGTGGTTTTTATCTTTCAGTTTGTTTATGTGATACATTACATTGACATATTATCATATGTTGAATCATACCTTCATCTCTAGGATGAAGTCGATTTGATCATGGTGGATGATTTTTCTGATGTGTTCTTGGATTCAGTTTGCCTGTATTTTATTGAATATTTTTGCATCAATGTTCATGAGTGAGATTGATCTGTAATTCTCTTTCTTATTAATGTCTTTGTGTGGTTTGGGTATCAGGGTAATTGCAGCCTCATTAAAAGAGTTTGGCAATGTTCCTTCTGTTTCTGTTGTGTGGAACAATTTGAGGAGTATTGGTATTATTTCATCTTTGAAAATCTTATAGAGCCGGGCAGTGGTGGCACACGCCTTTAATCCCAGCACTCAGGAGGCAGAGGCAGGTGAATCTCTGTGAGTTCGAGGCCAGCCTGGTCTATAAGAGCTAGTTCCAGGACCGGCTCCAAAGCCACAGAGAAACCCTGTCTCGGAAAAGAAAAGAAAAGAAAAGAAAGAAAGAAAGAAAGAAAGAAAGAAAGAAAGAAAGAAAGAAAGAAAGAAACTCTTGTAAAATTCTGTACTAAAATCATTTGGCCCTGGGTGTTTTTTGTTTTGTTTTGTTTTGGATTGGGAAACGTTTGATGACTATTTCTATTTCTTTAGTAATTATGGGTCTATTTAATTTGCTTGTCTGGTCTTTATTTAATTTTTGTGATATTTATCCAGAAAACTTGTTACTTACCTTGAGGTTTTTCAGTTTTGTGGAGTACAGGTTTTCAAAATATGACATAATGAGTCTCTGAATTTCCTCCATATCTGTTGTTATGTTCCCCTTTTCATTTCTGATTTTGTTAATTTGGATATTTTCTCTCTGTTTTTTGGTTAGTTTGGATAAAGGTTTGTCTATTTTGTTGATTTTCTCCAAGAACCAACTCTTTGTCTCATTGATTCTATGCGTTGTTTCCTTTCTTTCTATTTTGTTGATTTCAGCTCTCAATTTGATTATTTCCTACCATCTAGTCCTCCTGGTGAGTTTGCTTCTTTTTGTTCTACAGTTTTCAGGTGTTCTGTTAACTCACTAGTGTGGCATTTTCTTTATGTAGGCATTTAGTGCTATGAATTTTCCTCAACACTGCTTTTATTGTGTCCCACTAATTTGGATATGTTGTGTGGTCATTTTCATGAAATTTTAGGAAGTCTTTAATTTCTTCATTTCTTCCTTTGCCTATTGATGATTCAAGTGAGCATTGTTTACTTTCCATGTGTTTGTGGTCTTTCTGAAATTAGTGTTGCTATTGAATTCTAATTTTAAGCCATGGTGATCTGATAAGATATATGGAGTTATTTCAATTTTTTTTTAATCTGTTGAAGTGTGTTTTGTTACCGAGTATGTGGTGAATTTTTGAGAAGGTTCCATGAGATGCTGAAAAGAAGGTATATTTGCCAGGCGGTGGTGGCACATGCCTTTAATCCCAGCACTCGGGAGGCAGAGGCAGGCGGACCTCTGTGAGTTCGAGGCCAGCCTGATCTACAAGAACCAGTTCCAGGACAGGAACCAAAAGCTACAGAGAAACCCTGTCTCGAAAAATTAAAAAAAAAAAAAGGTATATTCTTTCCTGATTGGGTGGAATGTTCTATAGATGTCTGTTAAGTCCATTTGACTCATAACATTTGTTCATCTGTTAGTTCCCTTATTTCTCTGTTAATTTTCTGTCTGACAGACCTGTCCAGTGGTGAGAGTGGAGTGTTGAAGTCTCCCACTATTAGTGTGTGGGGATTAATGTGTGATTTAAGCTTTAGTAGTGTTTCTTTTGCATATGAGAGTGCCCTTGTATTTAGGGCACAGATGTTCAGTATTTGATGGATTTTTTCTGTGACTAATATGAAATGTTCTTTGTCTCTTTTGATTGATTTTAGTTTGAAGTCTATTTTGTTAGATGTTAGGATAGCTACACCAGCTTGTTTCTTAGCTCCATTTGATTGGACCTTCCAACCCTTTACTCTGAGGTGATATCAGTCTTTGAGATTGAGCTATATTTCTTGTATGCATCAGAAGGATGGATTCTGTTTTCATAATCAGCTTGTTAGCCTTTGACTTTTTATAGGTGAGTTGAGTCCATTTATATTAAGGGATATTAAGTGATTGCTTGTTCCTGTAATTTTAGTTGTCATTGTTAGTGATGTTATTTTGTGATTTTTCCCTTCTTTGGGATTTGCTGCTGTTAGATCATTTATTGTCTGTGTTTTGGGAGTTATAGCTAACTTCCTTGGGTTGAAGTTTTCATTCTAGTACTTTGTGTAGGACTGGGTTTGTGGCTAGGTAGTGGTTAAATCTGGTTCTGTCATGGAATATCTTATTTTGTCTGTCTATGGTGACTGAAGTTTTGCTAGGTATAGTAGTCTGGGCTGGCATTTGTGGTCTCTTAGTGTCTCCATAATGCTTGACCAGGATCTTCTGGCTTTCACTGTTTCTGTTGAAGAGTCAGGTGTAATTCTGATAGGTCTGCCTGTATATGTTACTTGGTTTTTTTCCCTTTATAGTTCTTAATGTCCTTTTTTCATTCTGTATGTTCAGTGTTTTGATTATTATGTGGTGAGGAAACTTTATTTTTTGGTCAGTCTATTTAGTGTTCTGTAAGCCTCTTGTATCTTCATATGAATATCTTTCTTTAGGTTGGGAAAGTTTTCTTCTATGATTTTGTTGAATATATTTTCTATGCTTTTGAGCTGTACTTCTTCTCTTTCTTCTATTCCTATTATTCTTAAGCTTGGTCTTTTCAAGATTTATCCATATTTCCTGGATATTTTGTGTTAAGTTTTTGTTAGATTTAATGTTGTCTTTGACTATGAGTCTACTTCCTCTATTGTATTTTCAGCACTTGAAATTCTCTTTTCCATATTCTTCTGTCTATGCTTGCATTTGTGGTTCCTGATTTCTATTTCTAAAATTCCTCTGTTTGTGTTTTCTTTACTGTCTCTGTTCTGGTTTTCAAGTCTTGAATCATTTCTTTTATCTGTTTGATTGCTTTTTCTTGGTTTTCATTAGGGATTTGATGATTTCTGCCAATTTTTTTTTTGTCTTTTTCTCCATTTCTTTGAGGGAATTTTTTATTTCCTCTTTAAGGACCTTAAACATTCTCCTAAAGTTATTTTTTAGGTCATTTTCTTCTGCTTCATCTACATTTGGGTTTTCAAGTCTATATTTCATCTATATTTGGGTTTTCAAAAACTAGGGCCACTAGTTTTTGTTGGTATTGTATTGCTCTTCGTGGTGTTGAGTGTGTTCTTACCTTGTCTACCCATCTTTTCCTCTGATTGGTGTAGTTGGAGCTGTGTCTCTGATGATCAATCTTCCAGGTGCCTGTAGATCCAAGGCTCAGATGGTTACTCCTCATGGTGTAGTAAGGTCCATGGTCACTCGGTGTTCCTAGAGGTCACTCAGCACTCCCTAGGGTTGCTCTGCAATCCTGGGGGTCATTTGGACCTGCTTGGGGCTGCTCCTGCTGAGGTTGCTGCCTTGGGCCTGCTGCAGCAGAGATCGCTAGCTCGGGCCTGCTCCAATGGAGGTTGCTGAGTTGGGCCTGCTCCCTCAGAGGAGGTTGCTGATTCATGCCCAGTCCCACAGAGGTCTCTGGCTCAGGCCTTCTCCCTCCACAGTGGCTCCATTTGTACCTGCTCCTGTGGAAGTTGTTGCCTTGGGTCTTCTCTGGCTGAGGTCGCTGGCTCAGACCTATTCCCACAGATGTCTCTGGCTTGGGCCTGCTCCCTCAAAGGTCCCTGACTCATGCCCAGTCCCACAGAGGTCTCTGGCTCAGGCCTGCTTCCTCAGAGGTTGCTCCCTTATTGTAAGAGGCTTTATAAGTCCATTTCGACTGTATAATCAAACTGTAATATAATCTCTATCTGTGCCATATGTAAGGATGGCACATAATAATAAGTCATGAAGACTCTGTAGCCAACAAGATTTATCATATTTTATCTCATCTCAGCACTGTTCTCAAGTCAAAGGATCAGCTTACATGTTACCTGATCTGGTTTTTTTTGTTTGTTTGTTTGTTTTGTTGTTGTTGTTGTTGTTGTTGTTTTTGGCTTCCTCACTATGTCTGTAGCCAAGATACTCAGGAGATCTACCCTGGTCAAATCTGATCTTTATTAATCAGAAAGAAATCTATAACCTTTTGTTTCCTGTGTAAATACAAGTGTAACCTCTCCCCCAATGCAATACATTTTTTACTTACATTTTGAAGTTAAGACATTTTTTAAATATATAGGTTAGTTTAATTTAGCAGTTTCCATAATCAAATGCCTTTCGGCAACTTTTAATTGTTCATCGGCAATCAAAATATTTAAAGGCACACAATAACACAGGACCCAGACTCCCTTCGTACTTTCCATCTTTATATGCCTTTTTTCCTTTACGTTACTTTACTCTTTCTTTAAAGATTTTCCTTTATTATTCTTAAGCTACTTTTTTCTATGACTGTCTGTACCCTTTTTCTTTTCTTTCATAAGCCTACACACATTGTTAAACACTATAATTATTTAGAGGGTTTTTTTCCATCTGAACCTACTTTGCTGTGTATTTGTAACCTTTTCTGTCTGTATGAGCAAAACCTTAAACCAAGCAACTTAGCTCATGAGACTGTGGCGCCTCAAGCACGTGGGCTGTAGCTGGGAGATGTGTCTCTGTCTCTGTACTGCAGCTGGGAGATGTGTCTCTGTACTGCGGCCGGCATGAGAGACACCAACCAGGAAGCCACATTTGGCTCTGTTTTTGTGTGTTTAGAAACTTTTTAAGCTTGTTCAGGTCTTATGTGGATATATGTGGCCAGACACTGGGCACCACATGTGGGTGGAAGTTTTGTCCCACCAGTCAGCTCCCAAATAACCACCCAGAGACGTATTATTAATTATAAATGCTCAGTCAATGAGCTTCTCAAAGTCCAGTCATAGAGAGGGAGGAGGGAGAATACGAGCAAAGAAGTCAAGCCCATGATGGGGACACCCACAGAAACAGCTGACCTGAGCTAGTGGGGCCACCAACTCTGGCCTGACAGTGAAAGAACCAACACAGGACTGAAGTGGGCCCTCTGAGTGTGGTGGCAGTTGTACGGCTGGGGCAGACTGTGGGCTCATACATGGATTGCACTTCCACCAGTCACAGCCCTATGTGTATACCGCCTTTGGTTCCACCGATCACAAGCCTTGCAGAAGCATGGATCGTGGGTCTCAAATAGATAGAGCTTTCTTTCTGATAATAACCATGTTTTTCAAGTCACCAGGGAATATGTTCTTCTTCCTCCCTGACCTTGAGAGCTGTTATCTACAGGTGAAGACTCCTGGAGGTCATAGCTGAAATGCAGTTTCCAGCAGTGGTACAGCGTGTAGCCATGGTAGCTAGAACAAGGCCTCCTGTGGCTTCAGCAGCAGCCATGATTGCAGTATTCTTTGCAGCTCAAATATGGCTTCCCTGAGACTCTGAAGTATTCAAAGCAGCAGGAATCCCATGATGATAATCCTACAGGTCTCTAAAAGATATAACATTACCTGATATAGAAAACAGTCAACTGTAGTACATCAAGAGGTCAAATCAGCCTGGCCCCCAACAGCTCATTCTACATGAAGAAAGCTGTGACTGGTGGAAGTGCAATCCGTGTATGAGCCCACATTAGTATTCCCAGTGAAGACCTGTCATTACACTCCACACCTTAGACCTGTCTGGCCCGTCCAGGGACAGATCTGCCCCAGTCACCAGAATAAAGGAGCCACCTATGAGGGGACTGAAGGGGGACTGGATCCTGGTGGCGCCATGACCCAGGAAATGGATGGGGTGGCGGTGAGAGCAGGGCACAGGCATTAAATGCACCTTGCTGATGGGGCCACTGTGGGCACTGTTGAGGCAGAAAGGGAGTGATCACCCTGTGGACAGGAAGGGGTAGGGCAAGGATGACTCTTGAGGCCAGAGGAGAGTCACAACGGAGTCTTCCCCAGGAATGAGACAGGGTTCCTAGTGGGGCCTACGGCTTTAGAAGCTGTAGCTGCCTTCTCTCCTTCCAGGGGGTCACTCACTGACACCAAAAATAGAACTCTTGCGGTACCCAGAACCAGCAGCCCAGTCCATCCTGGGTGTCAGGTAAGAATCAGGTCCAGACATGCTGGACACAAGGTTCTTGGCCCTCATGCTCCCAGGAAAGTAAAGACTTTCCCACTGTTCAGGGCACACCCCAGACAGCAGCACCTGATCCAGCTGGAACAGAGGCTCCTTACGCCTGTATTTTCCCTCAGAACCGTGATTCCTTCCAGGAAGCTCTGAATTTACCCCTCAGACTCCCACCCATGTCTGTTAGAAGGCTGAGGGCCAGACCCATAACATTAGACAGACACTATATCTGAAAAAGACAAGGTCAGGCAAAGCCCCAGTTCCCTCAGATCTCACCCCAGTCCCCCAAAGATCGTAACTGTATCTGACCATACTGGGTCAGCTCCCAGCCTGTCTGGCCCTGCCATTGTCCGATAGCTCTCTGATATCTTCCAAACACGACTGAACACCATGTAGAAGCCAAGCTTGTCAAATCCTAAGTCCCGTGGTACGTTGCACGGGGGGCCATTGACCTTGGGCATCCAAGGTCAAAGGGACAGAACTCTGAAACCTCAACACTCATAAGCTGAGTTGGTGGCTCCTATAGCTTGGCCATTGTTTTCATGGAAGTCCTAGGAACCATGGGAATGCAGAGATACCAAAGTGTAGAGGGAAGGTCTGTACCCAGAAGATGAGCTTGCTCTGCATAGATCAGTAAAGCACCAACTACAGCCAAAACAGACATTGCTAGTACCCTAGGGAAACTGCCAAGCCGACGCCCAGCTTTCCACATGGTCTTTCCTCTCTTCCCGCCCCACAACGCAGACATAGGCCTGGAAGAGACACTGCTTCTGCACAGCTCCACGAAACTCAGTCTCAGCCCAGTCGTCCTCTAGCCTTCCTGATCCTTTGCCAGAGAGGCAGGTAGAGGGCCCAGCTGAAGGACAGCCACTTGTGAGGGAGCGCCAGGGAAGGCCACTCTCGTTAGTGTGTCAGCTCCAGAGCTGAGGCGCGAACCAGGGTGTCACTGTCTGAGACCCTGCGTGTGCCTCATTCACCACTCGTAAAGTGGCTACCACCCTCCCCTTGGAGTGCTGCCAAAGGAACAGAAAGGGCAATGGCTAGAGCCCAGTCCCTCCTCAGGGCAGTGGCGCTCCAAGGACACAGGCATGGTGACTGTAAGCACGTGCAAGGCACCCAGATAAGAGCTGCGCAGTGGAGCCCTGGGACCAGACAACAGAGAGGAGCATGCAGGTGTGTCTCCTAGAAAGAGGCCTCACCTGAGACCCCACTCTCCCTTAGTCAACTTCCCAAGAACAGAATAAAAGGGGAACTTCCAGAGCTGCTGAGGTCGGGGGTTCCCATCCCACTTTTAGCTGAGGGCACTGAGGCAGAGCCTCCCCTAGTACCAGCATATGGGCATGAATATAATAATGGTTACCAAGGAGTCGTCTGAGAGGCTGTACAGGGGCATGGGATCACTGCAGATGAGGACAGCCTGGCCAGCCACAGCCATCTTCCAGAGGACCTCAGGTATTACAGCCCCGGGGAGCCTAAGTAGCAGAGATAAACAGGTTTCAGGGTCACGGATGGGGAAGGGGACACCTGGGCTGCCTTCCAACATAGACTGAGTCTCTTGATCATTGACTGTTCTTTAGCTATAACTTCCCTGTGTCAGAAACACAGATAATAGAAACGGCTACAGCTATCCACAAAGACCATGAATCTCAACCAGACAGGGGTGAACCAAGAGAAACTAAAGCTGTCAAGAGAAGCTCAAAAACCCCCAAAATAGACTGGACATGAATCTGCCTGCACTCCACCAGGACAAGAATGTCACCCAGAGGCAGCAAATGACGGCAAGGAATTGTCCTGCAATGAGCTAACTACAAAGAGGACAGAGTCCACAGCTGGGCTGGGCTGGGCTGGGCTGAGTGGAGCTAAACTTTTCTGGGCTGAACAGAACTGGGCTGGGTTGAGTGGGGCTAAGCTTTTCTGAGCTGGGCTGGGCTGGGCTGGGCTGGGCAGAACTGGGCTGGGTTGAGTGGGGCTAAGCTTTTCTGAGCTGGGCCGGACTGGATTGGGCTGGGATGAGCCATGTAAAGTGAACTGGACTGGGATGTGCTGGATTTAACTAGTTTAGGCTGGCCTGGACTGGAGTATACTGAGCAAGCTTAAACTAGAGTAGGCTTAGATGATCTGAATGAGACTAGGCTAGACTGGACTGAACTGGGCTAAGCAGAGCTGGGCTGAATTGGTTGAACTAGGCTAAGCTAAACTGAGTTGGGTTGGGATAGGCTAGGTTGAACTGAGTTTGGTTAGGCTGGGCTGGGATAGACTGGGCTGGGATAGATGACTGGGCTGTGGGCTTAGCTTGGTTGGGCTGGGCTAAACTGATTTGGGCTGTGCTGGGATTGGTTCAACTGGTCTAAGCAGGGCTGAGCTAAACAAGGCTGAGTTAGACTGGGCTGGGCTAAGCTTGGCTTTACTGAGCTAAGTGAGTTATATTCAGCTGTTATGGGTTGGTCTGGACTGTCCTGGAGTGGACTTGGCTAGGCTGAGCTGGGCTAGCCTGAACTACATGGGGTATACTCATCTGAGATGGGCTGGTCTGGCTAGATAAGACTGGACTGGGCTAGGCTGAGCTGGGCTGACCTGGGCTAGACTATGCTGAGCTGACCCAGGCTGAATCAGACTGGAATGGGCTGGACTATACTGGACTGGACTGGACTGAGCTGAGCTGAGATGGTCTAGGTCTGCCTAGATAAGACTGGACTGGGCTAGGCTGAGCTGGGCTGACCTGGGCTAGACTATGCTGAGCTGACCCAGGCTGAATCAGACTGGAATGGGCTGGACTATACTGGACTGGACTGGACTGAGCTGAGCTGAGATGGTCTAGGTCTGCCTAGATAAGACTGGACTGGGCTAGGTTGAGCAGGCTGATCTGGGATAAACTGAGCTGAGCTAGACCAGACTGGGTTGGGGTGGGTTAAATTAGGAAGGATTTGGCTAGGCTAGGTTTGGCTGAACGGGCCTGAGCTAGGTTGAGTGGACTATGCTGAGCTAGACTGAGCCAGTATGGGCTGGAGGGTCCTGGATTAGGCTGAGCAAACTTAAACTAGAGTCAACTGACTAATCTGAATCAGACTAGGTCAACTGGGCTGAGCTGGGCTAAACGGGGCTGCCCTGGGCTGGTATGAGCTGGTCGGAGCTGGGTTGCACTAGCCTGAGCTGAGCTAAGGTAGCCTGAGCTGAGCTGAGCTGGACTGGTCTCAGCAGGACTACGCTAAGCTAACCAGAGCTGGTCTGGGCTGTACTAGGTTAGACTGGGCTTGAGTGAACAGGCCTTAGCTTGGCTGAGCTAAACTGAGCTGAGATGGTCTAGGTTGATTTTAGCTGGGCTGAGCAGGGTTAAAACTAAGCTCAACTAGGCCAGACTTGGCTGGGATGCCTTAAAGTAGGAGGGACTTGGCTAGGTTTGGTTGGATTAGACTGGCCTGAGCTAGGTTGGGTGGACTGGACCAGGCTAACCTAAGTTGTGTGGACTGGGTTGAGCTGTGTTAGTCTTAGTTTATTTGGCCTTGGATGAGCTGGGCTGAGCTAGACTGAACTAGGCTGAGCTTGAGCTGAGCTAGGCTGAGCTAGGTTGATCTGGGCTGAGCTAGGCTGAGCTAGGCTGATCTGGGCTGAGCTGGACTGAGCTAGGCTGAGCTTGAGCTGAGCTAGG
>NW_026068324.1:189028-212730 GCF_014885135.2 Alexandromys fortis
TGAGCTGGGCTGAGCGTGAGCTGAGCCAGGCTGAGCTAGGCTGATCTGGGCTGAGCTGGACTGAGCTAGGCTGAGCTAGGTTGATCTGGGCTGAGCTGAGCTGAGCTTGAGCTGAGCTAGGATGATCTGGGCTGAGCTGGACTGAGCTGGACTGAGTTGGGTTGAGTTGGGCTGAGCTAGACTAAGCTAGACTGAGCTGCACTGAGCTGGACTGAGCTGGGCTGAGCGTGAGCTGAGCCAGGCTGAGCTAGGCTGATCTTGGCTGAGCTGGACTGAGCTAGACTGAGCTGGGCTGAGCTGAGCTGAGTTGGGTTGAGTTGGGCTGAACCAGGTTGATCTGGGCTGAGCTGGACTGAGCTAGACTGAGCTGGACTAACTTGGGCTGAATTGGGCTGAACTAGGATGAACTAGATTGAGCTGGGCTGAACTAGGTTGAACTAGGTTAAGCTAGTCTGAGCTGGACTGAGCTGAGCTGAACTAGGTTGAACTAGGTTAAGCTAGTCTGAGCTGGACTGAGCTGAGCTGAGCTGGACTGAGTTGACTGAGCTGGGCTGAGCTAAGCTGCGCTGGTCTGAGCTGGTCTGAGCTGGACTGAGCTGAGCTGAGCTATACTGAGCTAGGTTGAGGTAGGCAAGGCTGGACTGGAATGGCTGGATTGGCCTGAGCTGGGCTAAGTAAGCTAAGCAGGGCTGCCCTGCACTAAGCAGCACTGAACTGGGCTGGGCTGAGTTCAGTTGTCCTAGGCTGAGCTATCTTGGGTAGACTGGGTTGAGCAGGACTGATATAGTCTGGTCTGAGCTAGGCTGACCTAGGCTAAGCTGGGCTAGGCTGGGCTGGATTGATTTAGACTTAACTTAGCAGACCTGGTTGAGCTGGACTGATGTAGTCTGGTCTGAGCTAGGCTGCCCTAGGCTAAGCTGGCTGGGCTGGGCTGGACTGGACTAGACTGGATTGATCTAGACTTAACTTAGCTGGACCTGGTTGAGCTGGACTGTGCCTGGCTGAACTGGGTTACACTACATTGAACTTAGTTGGGCTGGACTGGGCTGGCTTGGATGGGCTGAGCTGAGCTGAGCTACACTAGTCTTGTCTAAGGTGGGCTGGGCTGGGCTAGGCTGGCCTAAGCAAGGCTGGGCTGTACTGATCTGGCCTAAACTGAGCTCAGCTGAAAAAGTCTAAGCAAGGTTGGGCTGAGCTAGGCTGAGTTGGGCTGATCTGGGCTGAAACAGATTGGATAGACTAGCCTCAAATGGACTTGGTTGGCCTAGGTTGAATGTGCTGGACTGAGTTGGATTGAATGACCCTGAGGTAGGTTGGTTTGGACTGGCTTGAACTGAGCTACATTAGTTTGTGTGGGCTGAGTGGGGCTGAGTAGGGCTGGGTCAGGATGAGCTGGGCTAAACTGGGCTTAACTGATATAGGCTGAACTTAGCGGAGGTGAGCTTGGCTTAGACTTCCAAAGACGGCTGAGCTATGCTAGGCTGAGCTGAGCTATGTTGAACTGAACTTGAATGAGCTGAGCTAGGCTGGACTGGGCTGAATCTGCTGGGCCTGACTGAGCTGTGCTGAGCTAGGCTAAACTGGACAGTACTGAGCTGAACTAGACTGAGCTAGACTGAGCTGGGATGAGCTAGAATATACTGTACTAGCCTGATCTGGACTGAGTTGAACTGGGTGAGGTTAAACTGTGCTGATCTAGGCGGTACTGAGCTCTGCCAGGTTGGGGGGTGGGGGTGTTGATCTGAGCTGGGACAGGCTGGGATAAACTAGCCTGGGATGCACTAAACTGGACTGAGCTGGAATTTGCCAGGCTAGGGTGGCATGAGCCGAGCTAAGCTAAATTGTTCTGGGCCAGGCCAAACTGCTGTGGGTCTGTTGGTCTGGTTGAACTTTCTGATGCTAAACTGAACTGGGTTTAAGATAGAGTGCTCAAAATCACTTAAGGGTGTTTTGACTGTCCTCCAAGAAAGCTGTCCTGTTATAGTCAGCTAGACGGGGTAGGTGGAGTCAAGCAGGCTTAATGGTATCCTTTGCTTTCTGGGAGCCTGGCACAGAGCTGAGCTGGGCCCCTGGCTCAGGAGAATATCATAGGCACGTATGCACATTAGAGCAATCAGGCAGCCACCAGGGCAGTGTCTGGTGTGGTTTTGCTCTCTACGTGCTGTCTGGGATCCACAGGGGTCATCTGGGAGGCAGAAGGCTACACAGGTTGGGATATGGTAAACAGGAATCACAACAAAGCACTTGTGTCTCTGAGAGGCTGAGACCAACAGCCTGGGAGCAAGAATCTCACAGCTCTGTCTTCCATATGCCCCAAAACAGAATTAATGTGACTCACAGAGGAACTTGTGGTCCTGGGAAGGCTTTGACTCTCCAGTCCCCAAGAGTGGGGACAGAAGGGATAATCTGGCAATTCATTGGATTTCTGGGTGCCCAAGCTCTGTGGGATACCTGTTCCTTGGACTTCAACCTAAGGGACAGCCTGGTCCTTCTGTCGATATCACCTAGCCCACCTTGAAGCTACTCCATTCTGCAACCCTAATGCCTTCCCATCCCAGTCTGCCACCCAGATCTACTGCTTCATCTATGGCCATATCCTAGATGATGTCACTAAATGATGATGGCTAAATTTTTATATAATTTCCCAATCAAGAAAGAGGGCAATTGCCGCTTGCTGCAAAGCTCAAGTCCAGCCCTGCTGTGCTAAGCCAGCGAGGGGCAATAAGTGAGAAAACCCTGGCAGGGTGTAAAGTATCAGGGGCTCCCTGGGTCTGAGCTTGGGCTCAGAGAACAAAGACAGGACCCACAAGGATTCTAATTATCTGTCTCCCAGACTGGAACAGGGTCCCCAGAGCTCTGCTCCTGTCGCAAACACCCTAATCAGTCCCCCAGCCTGCCAGAATGCAGTGGTCTGAGGCCAGTCTAACCTAGATCCTGTCTCACAGTCTCTGTCCAGAACCCTTTTGTCTATGCCTTGAAGCCCTGTAAGGCAGACTCTGCCTTCCTGACACGTGGCTGCCTGGTAAAGGACTACTTCCCTGGCCCGGTGACTGTGACCTGGTCTCCAAACTCCCCGAACATAAGCACCGTGAACTTCCCTGCCGCGGGCTCTGAACTCAGGGTCACCACCAGCCTAGTGACCGCCTGGAACAAGTCAGTCAAGAACTTCACTTGTCAGGTGACACATACCCCATCTGGATTCAACGAGAGTAAGGTGATGAGAGGTAAGCAAGGCAGGGCTGGCTCCAGTCACAGCGGGAACCTGTGGCAGGAGGACCCTCGGGGCCTGGGTTGAGGCCTGCGGGAGCACAAGGCTGGGGAGATACTCACAACCCACTGCCTCTGCCCTAGTGTCACCTGCCAATATCACCAAGCCCATCCTGAAGCTGCTCCATTCGTCCTGTGACCCCACTGCCTTCCACTCCACCGTCCAGCTTTACTGCTTCATCTATGGCCATATCCCAGGTGATGCCACCGTCACCTGGCTAAAAGATGGACAGAAGATGCCTAATGCATTTCCACGTGATGTCCTAATCAAGAAGGAGGGCAAGCTCGCCTCTAGCTACAGTGAACTCAACATCACCCAGGATCAGTGGATGTCTGAGAGCACCTTCACCTGCCAGGTCACCTCCCAAGACGAGAACTATGAGGCCTCTGCCCAGAAGTGCTCAGGTAGGCCCTCACATACCTGATGCCCAGACCTCAGAGTTCTAAGGAAAAGGTAAGGTCTTACACAACCCTTCCTACCCCACAGAGTATGCGCCACGTGGCGTGAATACCTACCTGATCCCACCCAGCCCCCTGGACCTGTATGTACGTAAGATTCCCAAGCTTACCTGTCTGGTGGTGGACCTGGAAAGCAAGGAGAATGCCACTGTGACATGGACCCAAGAGCATGGGAAGCCTGTGGGCTCAGCAGTCCAGAGTTCCATCAGGCACAAAAACGCAACAATTAGCATCACCTCCACCATCCCAGTGGACGCCAACGACTGGATTGAAGGCAAAGGCTATAAGTGCAAAGTGAACCACCCTCACCTGCCCAAGCCCATTGTGCGGTCCATCTCCAAGGCCCCGGGTAAGCACAGGAGATGGAGAGTAGGCTAGTGCTCCCTCATGGCCAGAGAGGCTAGAACCTGGCTAACTAATGTCTGTCCACAGGCCAGCGCTTGGCCCCAGAGGTGTACGTGTTCCCACCACCAGAGAAGGAGAACAAGGACAAACTCACACTCACCTGTCTGATCCAGAACTTTTTCCCTGAGGACATCTCAGTACAGTGGCTGAACGAAGAGGTGCTGATCTCAACTGCCCAGTACAGAACCACAGCACCCCTGAAGTCCAATGGCCCCCGTCAAGGCTTCTTCATCTTCAGCCGCCTAGAGATCTCCAAGACACACTGGGAACAGAATAAAAAATTTACCTGCCGAGTGATCCATGAGGCACTGAAAGAACCTAGGATTCTGGAGGAAACAATATCCAAGATCCCTGGTAAATGACGCTTCCCTCCATCCTTCCCAGGGCTCCGTGTGGCTGTGGTGGGGAATGTGGACGGCAGACCTCTTCCCACTGTTGTAACAATCAGGAAGTCGCCCCCAATAAACACTCAGTGCCTGCTTAGAGCCCTGGGAGCCTGTTCTTGGGGAGGGCAAGCTGTGGGCGAGTGTCTTGGCATAGAGGAAGGGGCACCGTTAGAGAGGGCTAAGAGTAAAGCACAGCACATCCCTCTGCCTGCACTGGGCGTTTGACAAGTAGGCTGTCACAGAGTTCAGCTTAGGCTTCCCTGGTCCTTCCTGCCCTTCACTGTGCATCACGCCCCTGAAAGGGATCCAGACAGACAGAGAGGAGGCCTCTGCACCCACCCCTCAGTCTTGCAAGTTTCTGCTCCCCAGGTATTCCTGGATACTAGAACTGAATACTAGAACCCCTTCAGGCAGAGAAACAGCCAAAGCCAGCATCTTAGAAGGCAGGACTCCACATGGCCCTGCGCCTTCCCCTCTGCACTCAGCCATTGAGGCTGAGCCCACAGCCCTGACCACCTGCCCTGCCATATGGTCATAGCAGGCTTGGATCAGGACCTGGTGCCCTCGTCTTACTGCTCAACCTCGCTCCAACTTGGACTCGTCCCAAGGACTGGAATAGGCTGCCAGCCTCACGCAGTCAGGCGCCTGCGCAGCCACACACACTCACATCTGACTCCAACAGCATCGCCTACATCACACACTTGCAGGCACCTGACGCAGCAAAACACCTCACCCGTGCCCACATGGCTGCACTGGGCTTCCCACTGCTACCTGCTGACTCGGGCCACTCTCAATCCTTTCCTTTTATACACTTGAGCCGTTAAGTCCAAGATAGAAGTAGGGAACTTACACCCTGCTAGGGAGCCCAGTGTCTTCCACATGCCCTCCTCCTGTGCCTCAGCCTCCCAGACCACTCTTCTCTGTCTGCTATAACCCTAAGACAGGTACACACACTCACCACAGGTAGTTTTTAATTTAATTAATTGCTCCCTGGTTTATCAATAGCCCAAAGCAAGCTGTACATCCATCCCAGGCCCAGAAGAAAAAGGAGGCCAGAACCAGAAGACATCTACACCCATCCCAGGCCCAACCACCAGCACATATGGCTCACACACCTGAGAGCAGAGGTTCCCATCATACACACACAGTCATGCCCACAATGGAGCCCATACACACTCACCACATCCAGAGATGAGTGTCCAGCCAATGTGTCTAAGATACCTCTGAGGCCCACCAATGGCAGAGTCAGTCAGCACCTCAGGGCTGCTTCTAGACCAATGCTTATACTCTTACTCATGCCTGACCATGAGAGACAAAGGAAGGTGGAGGGCTGAGCTGTGGGAGACCAGAGACAGGAAGATTGGCTGTATGGTAGTTGGTCAGAATAGCAAATGAGACAATAGGGAGACTCGGGCAAGAGTAGAGAGAGCCCCTACCAGGCCAGGAGGCCCTCTCTAGAGTCCCACAGGCCTGGGTTCAGAGCCCATGTGTCCTGACCTGGCCCTCAGAGACCACAGCCAAGATTTCTGGGACCAGAGCCTGCACGCAGGTCCTGGAAAATGGGCCTATGAGTTCAGAGCCCTTCCAGGATGGCCCTGGGCACTCTCTGAAGGACAAGCTTGCAGGATGGATAGAGGCATCCTGTGGCCAGAAGAGAAGCTAAGCTGATGGTGGTGGGTATCAGACACTGCGGGAACTGGTGTAGGAAGAGGGAATGAGTAGTCAGGGTCAGGGGAGAAAAGAAGGCAGCTGGCATATAGAGGTGGCCAGAGACTCTGAGGAGTCCCAGAGCAGCCATTCCAGCTTCACCAGGACTACCAGTGTGGGCTCTCCCCCTCCCCACTGTCACCTGGAATCTGGGAAAGTTGACTGGCTGGTCCCCTCAGAGCTAGACCTCCAGGACCTCTGTGCAGAAGAGGCTGAGAGCAAGGAGCTGGAAGAGCTGTGGACCAGCACCTACATCTTCATCACCCTGTTCCTGCTCAGCGTGAGCTATGGGGCCACTGTCACCCTCCTCAAGGTGGGGTACTGCACCTCAATGGGTGGGGCCAGGGAGGGCTAGGCCAAGCTACAGAGCCATCCTCATACGCACCTTTTCCCCAGGTGAAGTGGGTCTCCTCCACACCGATGCAGGGGCCACCCCAGACCCTCCACGACTATGCCAACATCCTCCAGACCAAGGCATAGGCACAACACCAGCTCCCATGTGGGCCTGCAGCCATGTGTCTCTGAGGCTCCTGCTATACACTGGGTGATAGGAAGGGGCAGAAACCCCCAAAAGGACCAGATATGGGGACCAGCAACTGATATAACAGCATTCAGAAAGTTCCAGACCAAGGCCTTTTGGGCTGTCCCACACAGAGATACTTTGAGACAAACTTTGGAAGAACATCTGTTCCCTCATCAATTTGACCTGAGTTTTAGGATGGATGCTGATCGCCTTGGCTCACCCCAGATCTACAGGAATCAGGATTACTCCATTTTGACTAAATAACAACAAAAACACAAGGCCCCAGAACCAAGAGCCCCTATTAGGCCCCTAGCTAGAGCCCAGAGTCAAAGCTGGGGCATTCAGAATCAACCCATAACAAGTCCAGGCTCTCAATCCCCAGAAGTCATCCTGCTCCACTGCCGCCAAACAAGCCAGCCTTTCCCTACAGTCCTCCATCCCTGGAGACTAAAGAGACAGACGGGCATTCAGGATGAGGCAGCAAAACTGAAAAGAGCTCTTCAGACCTGTGGGGCTAGGCAGAGTTTTACTGTAAGAAAAGGAGCGTCCCACAGGGCAGCGGCAGAGCCAGCAGCCCTGCTTTGTCTCTGGATTTTTTAGTAAAGTTCTTTCCCATAACTCCTTGAGAGCATTTTGAGAAGGTGTCTGAAGCCATCATTGGGGTGATGGGTACCAAAGACATGAACAAGGACTAGAGGGTGAGAAGCGTGGGGATCAACCAGCCCCCTCTGTGGGATCCAAGGTTTCCGGCCCAGTCTCCACCCAGTCCACCATTCCTACTGGCCTCCAGCACAGACTGGCTTCCCACTTATTACGCAGAAATTAAGGGCAAATCCTGGGGCGCTAATGGTGGAATCAGAGGTGGACCCCTGGGGACCTCGGTGCAGGTCACTCTCCAGGACCACAACCTATCCACCCACTAAGTCCAGGCAGACAGGCCAGATCCTGACCCTGAAGGGCCTGAACGAGGACACACACGTAAACAAGGATGGAAACTTAATTTTCCATCCTTGGGACATGAATTCACATTACAAAAGACTGGATTCTCTCATATGCAGTGATGGCTCAGGAACCAATAAAAAGCAAAGCAGTCAGCCACTGGCTCTTACCTCTACTTCAGTCTGAAAATGGTGATCCAGGAAACCTCAGAATGAGACTGAGACTGAGAGCTGTCTCCTCCCGTTTTATGTTCCTCTGTAGGTCTGGGATTAAGGGTGTGCACCACTGCTGCCTGGTTTCTATGGCAAGCTAGTGTGGCTACTGGGATTAAAGGTATATGTCATTGTGGTACTGGGATTAAAGGTGTGTGTCATTGCTGACTGGTCTGTAAGGCTGGTCATTGTGGCTGTTTTACTTTTCTGATCCTCAGAAAAGCTTCATTTATAAAAATATAAAAGAAATTCCACTACAGAGATCTGCACTGAGAGAGAGCCCAAGATCAGCACCATGGGACTTGGGGAAACTGAGCTGGAGATAAGACTGCCATGACCAGACCACAGCCTCCAGGTGTCTGAGCTCTCTCCTATGCTGTGGTTGGGCTTCTACGGGCTTTGGGGTACCCAGGGAAGGCAAGGATGGCAAAGGCACAGAGGGCCACCTCTATTGGGTGCAGAAGACCCAGGATTGAGAGGGTGACTGGTCTGACTGGAGGAGAGGCACTGCTCGGGGTGCATCCCAAGCCCCATCCCTGGCCAGCTCACAATAACATTGCGCATTTGTGCTGAGGGACGCGCCATCACTCACATTCACATGAATGTCAGACACAGTGGCAGAGATTGCACAGACCCTCTCAAATGCATAGAGTCAGGTACCAGGCATATGCTTGTGCACATGAGCATGCACACACACACACACACACACACACACACCACTCTAAAACACAGATCTGCTCAGTCTCATGCTCAGGCACACACTGTCTTGGGAAGACAAGGCCTGGCCCACACGCTTCTCCTGCCAGAGCCTCCTAAGCCCTACCCACTTCTAAGCTGAGGCCTAGGTGCCCCTCTTCCCCAGCCACTCATTCCTGAAGGCAGAGTGTCTTCTAATGACCATCCCTCCAAGCCATGAGACCCCACAAACACAGGCAGCAAAGGCTCAGTTTATGGGGCACAACTTGGCAGGAATTGTCACATAGGAGCAAATACCACCTGCAAAGAAGGAGAATCCACAGAGAGCTGGACTCAGTCCAGACAACCAGGCTAGTAAGCCTGTCCTCGGCATACCATGAATGACCTCCTAGGACCAAAAGTCTACCTTCTCCTCTCTATTCCCCTATCAGTCCACTATACATGGGTTGGGAAGTCCCCAAAAGACGTGATCCCATATAGCAATCCATAAGTGTGGCCTTTAGTGAATGGTTCTTCACACAGTGACCAAGGTAACTATCTCAAGATGAGGTCATCGAGGACTAGACTCGTGGACTTTCACCCAGTGGCAAGAGTCATAAAGACGGGGAGAAGCAGGGCCTGTGTCCTCCAAAGTCAAAGTGTGAAAAGTGAAAGATGGCAACCAAGTCAGAAGCACTGTGTCCAACACTGCCCAGGCTGTGGGAGGCTCACAAGGGATGGCCTAAGGGCTGTCACCACAGTCCCCACGCAGCCACTGTGACCCCACACAGAAAGCATCTCTATGAGACCTCAGCTGTGGCTGCACCTCATTAGCCATGGATGGACGCTGCGTCTGAATCCTCTGTCCCCATTTACATGTTCCTTCGTCTTGATGACACACTGTGGCCAGCTACACCATGTTAGGATGATGTCCTAGGAGAATGTCCTTTGACTAAGACTGGCAAACCCTAAGACCAAAAGGAGGTGACTGGGTCATGAGAGCAGCCTTGTGGCAGGGCATATGACCCTCAGTGACCCTCTGCGGACTAGGAAGCAGCTTTGACCAGACTGACCACACCAGCCCCCTGCTTCTCCCCCCGAACTTTGAACCGAGAGATGAACACTTACTGACTAAGCCGCCTGGCCTGTGGTATTCTGTAACAGTAACACAAATGACTAAGACAGGCAGCCACAATGTCCCCCATGTTGATGGTTCCAACTCATCCCTAGACTAATGACAGAACCTCCAGAGTCTCTTTGATACAGGCTGTGTGTCCTCCCAGAGGGCACCCAGGACCACACTTCCTCCCCTCTCCATCTCCTAAACTCCCTTGACTGGCCTCAGCTAAGGGGACTTTAATGTACCCCATGCTTTCCAAGTCTGATACAACAGCCTCTCCTCTGTGAAGTATCTATTCAAGACCCCAGAAAAAGTTAACTTCCTCAACTCAGCACCTAGCACCGTTAACATGACCCCATCACACATGCTGACATATAACCTTCCCCCTCCAGACAGGGCCATTCCTGAGCAAAGACTGTCTGGTGCCTGTGTGAGGCTCCAGAGTCCTGTCATGACATAAATAAGGCACAATGACAGAGGCAGCCTAAGAGGGAGAAATTGTGGGGAGGGGACAAAGAGGTGTGTAGAGGACTGAGTGACAGACAGGTGGAACCTTACCCTGACAATCTCTGAGAGGCCCTGTAGGGCAAAGGCCCATCCTGGGAAAGTTGATTCAGGGCTGCAAGGGTTGTGAATGGAGGTAGCACCAAACTCTGACCTGCTGACCTCCGTGTTGGCCCTCAGCCTGAGCATCTACGTTCTCAAGGAACTAGCCATGCGGGCAGCTGCAGCTCATGATGAGCCATTCCAGACACATGCCCCACCCTGATGTCAACCCTGTGACCTCAAACATCTTCTCAGAAGCCTCCTTGGCTTAGGGACCTCTCTGGGGTAGCCTAGTTCCTTTGGCTCCCTGACAACCATACTCTTGGGTCTCCCCTTTCTCCTTAATTGTCCTCTCTCCCTCTCTATCTCTGTCTCAGGGTCTCTGAGCAACTAGATGTTTATTTCATTCCCTGTCATGCATCTCAGACCCCAACCTACCCCTATGGCCAGGTGTGTGCAGTCCTGGCCCCACCAAGGCCCATGTGGTCAGACACACCTGTCTCCACCACAGCCAGACCACAGGCCAGACATGACGTGGAGGCAAGTGGCCACAATGTGGAGGTGGAACAGGAAGTGGGAGAGGGACCCCATCTAGGGGCCAGACACACAGTCATGCAGCCCCCTCAGCTCCTAGCCTGGTCCGTCCGGCAACGACACAGAGAGAACAGGGGATGCTGAGGACACAGCTTCCAGTAAGGCCTTTCCTAGTCCCAAGTTCCCTCCCATAGGGCGGATGGCCTACAGCCATGAGGATGGACATTCAGTGTGGGACCACCTGGCCAAGGGAGGCCTGGCTGTGGAGGACACTCAACAACCTTATTAAGCAGGTGGGTCCCAGTAGGGTCTGGACTCCTCTGCTCACTGGCACACTGGGGAGTCTCAACCAGGCCAGGCCTGAAAACATAGAGTAGAGAAGCATTAGCAAGAAGGAGAAGGAGATTCAAAGAGCAAGAGACAGGGGAATAGAGGACATGACCACAGGTTCAAGGATCTGTCATGGGCTGAGATGCAGAAAACAGAAAACTTGATGAAACCCAACTTCCTGGAAAGCAGCAGCAAGAGACTTACAGGCTAGACTGGGGCAAGGATTAGAAGACAGTAGCAAGGGATTGGGGTGACTCGAGCATCTGTGGCCCGGCTGAGCGGGCCCAGGTTTAGCTGAGCTGAGTTAGGCTGACCTGGGATGAGGAGGAACAAGGTAAGCCAAGTTGGGCTGACTCAGCTAGTCTAGAACGGGCTGAACTGAACTGGGCTACTTTGAACTGGACTGGACTGGACTTTTCTGAGCTGGCTAAGATGAGATGGGCTGTAGTGGACTAAGATGGGGCAAAATGGGCTGACTTGGGTGACTGGGATGCTCTAGAATGGGATGAGCTGGGCCAAACTGGTCTGAACTGGACTGGACTGAGCTAGACTGGGATACTCTAGAATGGGATGAGCTGAGCTAACTAGTTTGAACTGGACTGGACTGAGCTAGACTGGGCTAAGCTGGGCAGAGCTGGGTTAACTTAAAATGGAATAGACCAGTCTGAATTGGGCTGAGCTAAGATAGCCTGGGCTGGGATGTGCTAAGCTAGCCTGGGTTAGTAGGCAAACTAGACTGAGCTAGGCTGAGCTGGGCTATACCAGGCTGAGCTTGGCTGGCATGAGCTGGGCTGGATTAGACTAGGATGAGATGAGCTATGTTGGCCTGGCCTACATTAGACTGGGCTAGGCTGAGCCAATCTGAGGTGGGCTATTCTGGACTGAGATGGGATACAGTAGGCTTAGTTGGGCTGTCTAAGCTAGTCTAGAATGGACTGAGCTGGGCTTGGAGTGGTCTGAACTGGTTGAGCTTCTCTGACTGGCCTGGGCTAGGCTGAGTTGAGTTGAGCAAGGTTAGACTGGACTGGTTGAACTAGCCTAGGCTGAGCTGAGTTGATTGAAACAGACCTAGGCTAAAGTGGGCTTGCTGAAATGAACTGAGCTAAACTGGGTTGGGTGGGATTAGCTAAAATAGGCTGAGCTGGGCTGGGCTGAGATAAGTTAAGATGAGCTGAGCTATACTAAGCAGGATGAGGTGGGATGGAGTGGGATGGGTGGGGTGGGATGAGATAGGATAGGGTGGGATGGGATGGATGGGGTGGGTGGGGTGGGATGTGATGGGGTAGGGTGGAATGAGATTGGATGGATGGGATTAGGTGGGTGAGCTAGGCTGGAATAGGCTGGGTGAGCTAAACAGAGCTGGGATAGGCTGGAATGGGCTGGGCTGAGCTGGACTGGCCTTAGTTGTACTGAACTGGGGTAAACAAGACTGGGCTAGCCAAACCAGGCTGAGCTAGGGTAGCTGATCTGGGATGACTGAGCTAGGCTGATCTAAAATGGACTGGGCTGGGCTGAGCTGGGATGAGGTGACCTGAGCTGGGGTTACCTGAGCTGGGGTGAGCTGAGCTGGGGTGAGCTTAGCTGAGCTGGGGTGAGCTGAGCTATACTGGGGTGAGGTGAGCTGGGGTGAGCTGAGCTATACTGGGGTGAGGTGAGCTGGGGTGAGCTGAGCTATACTGGGGTGAGCTGAGCTATACTGGGGTGAGCTGAGCTGGGATGAACTGAGCTATACTGGGGTGAGGTGAGGTGGGGTGAGCTTAGCTGAGCTGGGGTGAGCTGAGCTGAACTGAGGTGAGCTGAGCTATACTGGGGTGAGCTGAGCTGAGCTGGGGTGAGCTGAGCTGGGGTGAGCTGAGCTGGGGTGAGCTGAGCTGGGGTGAGCTGAGCTGGGGTGAACTGAGCTAGGGTGACCTGAGCTATACTGGAGTGAGCTGAGGTGGGGTAAGCTGAGGTGAGCTGGGGTGACCTGAGGTATACTGGGGTGAGCTGAGCTGAGCTGGGGTGAGCTGAGCTATACTGGGGTGAGCTGAGCTAGACTGGGATGAAAGGGTCTGGCTGGGCTGAGATGAATGAGCTAGAAAGAACTGGGCTGGGCTGGGCTAGAATAAACTAAGCTGGGATGATCCAGGCTAGACTGGATGAGCTAGACTGAAATAGGCTAGCTGAGCTAGACTAAGGTAGGCTGAACTAGAATGAGCTGGGTTGGGGTGAGCTGAGCTGGAATAAATTTAACTAGGCTGGAATAGATTGAGCTGACATAGGCTAAAGTTGGTTGAGCTAAGCTGACTAAGCTAGGCTGGAATGGCTAGCTGAGCTGGTCTGGGCCAGGATGAGCTGAGCTAGGCTAGGCTGGGTATAGCTAAACTAGTCTAGATTGGGCTGGGCTGAACAAGGCTGAGCTTACCTAGGCTGGGCTGATTAGACAGGGTTGCACAGAGCTAGGTTGACTGAGCTGGGCTGAGCTAGGTTAGGTTAGGTGTGCTGTCTGAGCTGGCCTAAGGTGGGCTGAGTTGAGATAAACAGAACTAGGCCAGAATGGACTTACTGAACTGGGCTGAACTGAGTTAGGCTAGAATAGATTGAATGATCTTGCTGGGTTGGGCTAAACTGAGCTGAACTAGGATGGAATGGCATAGGATGGGATAGGCTGAGCTGAGCTTGGCTGATTTGGTCTTGTTGGGTTGAGCTTGCTAAACTGGGTTTATCTGGGTTCAGTTGGCCTTGCTGAGTTGAGCTGGTCTAGATGATCTATCTGTGTTGGCCAGAATGGGCAAAGTTAGTGTGGGATCAGGCTAACTGTGCTTGGCTGGTTAAGATAGACTAATATAAATAGGCCGGCTGAGATGGGCTGGGTTAAGTTGAGCTGGATGGGCTGGGTTAAGTTGAGCTGTGTTGAGTTGGGCTGGGTTGGGTTTGGTTGCTCTGGGTTAAGCTGGGTTGAACTGAGCTAGGCTGGGCTGCACTGGGCTTGGCTATGAGCAGGACTGGGATGAGTTAGCCTTGCTGGACTTGTTCACAGTTCTAGTCTGAACTCTGCTGGGTTGTTAAGCTCTGTACTGAGGTAACTGGAAAACTTTGGACTAAATGTAGACCAATCCTTGTTTCATGAGTCCAGCTTGTTGCCTCTGTTTGTTTTGTATGAATGGGGACCATTCAACTCAGTGTCCATCTCTCCTTCCCCTATTGCCTGGTGGAAATTCAAATGTGTCTGTAAATAGTGCCTACGCTGCATCTGGTCTTGAGGGTCTACTGTTTGTTAAATGGATGGGTGGGGTTCGTGGAGTGGTGAGTTATAGGTCTGAAGTCCTGACAAGGCAAGTGGGGGATGAAAACACAAACAAAATGGCCTTCTCCTCCCCAGTGAACTTTCAAGTTAGGTCTTCCCTGACCACTCCTATCCTGTGCTGACCGAGCTGCTATCTTAGGTTGTCCATTCCTGCCCTGGCCCATCAGTTATGATCCTTCAAATCCTGGGACTGAGAGCACAGCTGTGACCACTGCCCAAACAGGAGTGAAGTTCAGAAACCTGGAGTGCTAGATTGCTCAGTAGCGTAGTCATGTTTATAAAGACACTTATAGTGTGTACAAAGTCCTGCTCAAGGCATTTGGCCAGGTCCTTATGTTCAAACTCTCTGCAGCCAGATCAGTACCAACTGCAGGCACATGACAGAGCAGCCATGTGATACTGGGTTAGAAGAGAAAAGTGGCCAGGCAGTGGTGGCGCACGCCTTTAATCCCAGAACTCAGGAGGCAGAGGCAGGCGAATCTCTGTGAGTTCGAGGCCAGCCTAGTCTACAAGAGCTAGTTCCAAGATGGGCTCCAAAGCTACAGATTAAACCCTGTTTCAAAAAAATATAAATAGATAGATAGATAGATAGATAGATAGATAGATAGATAGATAGATAGATAAGAAGAGATAGGCATGGTCCTTTCCCCAGAAACTCTCAAGATAGGCAGACAAAGGCTACTATCTCACTCATGTTGTGTGTTCCAGAGCCCAAGAGATCTCCCACCATCTTCCCACTGAGCCTCCCACAATCTATGTCCAAGGACCCAGTGATAGTCGGCTGCCTGATTCAGGATTATTTCCCATCTGGAAGCATGGACGTGACCTGGAGTAAGAGTGGAGACGATGTGACAGCCATAAACTTCCCACCTGTCCTGGTCTCCGAGGGCCGATACACCATGAGCAGCCGGTTGACCCTGCCAGCTGACCAGTGCCCAGCTGACGAATCTGTGACATGCTCCGTGAAACACGACTCTGACCCTGCCAAAGATGTAGAAGTGCCCTGCATAAAACCTGGTGAGGAAGTTACCTGGGGTGGGATAAGTCCTACCCTAACCTGGTATCTGGCCGCATGTGCCCCATCAGGGAACTTTGGAAGCCTCCAGAGCAGCCTTTCTGGCCAGTCTATGGAGGGAGCATGGATAGGCCAGGAGGAGCTGAGGTCCAAGACGTCCAGAGAAGGGGACAGGGAAGGAGAAAGGAGGAATATGCTGATTTGTTAGGACTTCTCCATTACAGTTCCCCAAGTTTGCGACCAACCCCGCCTGACACTGCTCCGGCCAGCTCTCGAGGACCTGCTCATGGGTTCAGAAGCCAGCCTCACATGTACAGTGAAGGGCCTGAAAAAGGACGAGATACCGGTTTTCACCTGGCAGCCCAGCACTGGGAAGGACGCAGTGACGAAGAAACCCGTGCCGGACCCCTGCGGCTGTTACAGTGTGTCCAGTGTCCTGCCTGGCTGTGCTGAGCGCTGGAACAATGGGGAGAAGTTCACATGCACAGTTAAACTCCCCGGCAAGCCTGACACCCTAACTGCCACAACTTTCAAAGTCCCAGGTAGGCCCAGATGCACCCTGGGACGTCTTATGACATTCCAGGCTTACATGCTGCCTCCTCCCTCTAACACATTTGCTCGCCTGCTCCCACCCTTATCTCACAAGGGAAACTGAGGCTATCTGAAGGACTTCCAAGAATGCAAGGACAGGGGGATCTTAGATCTCCTTCTCTGAGCCATCATCTCTTCTCTCTGTCTTCCAGACCCCTTGCCACCCCAGGTCCACCTGCTGCCGCCGCCGTCGGAAGAGTTGTCCCTGAATGAGCTGGTGTCCCTGACATGCCTGGTGCGAGGTTTCAAGCCTGAAGATGTGTTGGTGCGTTGGCTGCATGGAAACCAGGAGCTGTCTCGTGACAACTACCTGGTGTGGGAACCCAAGAAGGAAACAGGCGAGGGTGCCACCACCTATGCAGTGACAAGCGTGCTGCGTGTGCCAGCTGAAGCATGGAAACAGGGTGACAACTACTCCTGCATGATTGGCCACGAGGCTTTGCCCATGGGCTTCACCCAGAAGACCATCGACCGTCACTCGGGTAAACCCACCCAAGTCAATGTGACTGTGATCACGTCAGAGGCAGATGGCGTCTGCTACTGAGCCACCCTGCCTACCCCTATTCCTTAAATAAACTCTGTGTTCATCCAAAGTATTCCTGCACTTCCATCCAGTGCCTGTCCATCATAGCATCCTCGGATGATAGAACACTGGGAGGGGTCAGGGCCCAGGGAGGGAGGACCACCTGCCACCTGAGCCTCTGAGGCCTCAGAGCTTTGAAGACTCTTCACACCTATAATATGTGTATGCATGGACATGTATCAGTGAGTACTTATGGATGTGTGTCCAGGTGCCTTTGTGTGTTCCTATGTGTGATAAGTGAATTCATGTGTGCCTATGAGTATATAATAGGTACATGTATGGGTATGAGTGAACATGTGTACACCTATAAGTGTGAGTATATCTGTGTCCTGGTGAGCATGTGTGTACCTATGTATACCTATGAGTATGCTCGTGTCTGTCTGTGTATGGTCATGTTTGTGTGTGCTTGTGAGTGTGTGTACCTGCCATGTAAGTGTGCAGTGAATGGGAGGGGAGGATAAGCTGGAGATGAAATCCAAGGTGAACAGAGTAAGCCAAGACAGGAAAAGCTCAGGGGAGAGCCCCAAGGGCAGTAGTTTGCTACAGAACTGCTCCGAATGGTGGGTGGTGTGGCTGTGTATTGAACTGCAGCTTCTGACTCTAGCAGAAAAGGGGTAGAAGAGACAAGAGAGTAGCAAGATCAAGGCTGGTACCATCTGGTGGTCACAGCAGGAATGGTGAAGGGATGGGAGGCTGAATAATTCAAGGGATGCTTGAAAAGGAAGATGCCACCCACCCTCAGTGGAACAGCCCTGAATGCAGACATGCACAGCCATGCAGGGTGATTCATGGGAAAGAGCTATGATGCAGTGCAGACAGCCCCCAGCAGCACTCTGCTCTGTGTGCATGCACATGGGCATACGTGTGCACACACACTTACATTTGCACACACACACACACAGACCTGAACCCTGCCGGAGGAGGAAGTTCACACCCCACACCCAGCTTATGGAAAGCAAGGGGAGTCCCCTCCCAATCTCCCAATAGAATTCCTAGCCCCAACCCTGAAAAACTACACACAGCTCATGGACAAGGCCATAGGACCCTCTTAGGTGGCCTCTGCACCCTGCTTGCCCTTCCTAACTCTGATAGCCCTTCCCCCCCCAAGCCCAAATATAACAAATCACAAACAGGGTGCCGGAGCAGGAGCACACCATAGGGACCTCTCCCACATGGACACCCCCAGCACACAAAGTCCTACAACCAGGTATACCTGGCACCAGGATGCCCACAAGAGGGCAGTGGGGCCCCTGCACCTGTGTCACAGGCCTTCAGAACCTCTGCAGGGAGCCAGTTTCTAACAACTTCCCTCTGCTCTCAGAGCTACAGGGGAGAAAAGACCCATACACACCCTGATCATTCTCCCCTCGGAAGTCTAGTTCCCTGAGAACAGCAAGAGCAGCAGACCAACTTGGGAAACCTGACCCAGAAGCCACCTATGGTCAACCACCCATGGAGTCCAAGGCCTGGCCCATAACAGGGAATTCTAGTAAGAAAGAGGCAATAGGTGAAGGACTGAGCCCACAAGGGAGAGCAGGCATTCAGGAGAGAGGGTGGGTGGGTGGGTGAGTAGGTGGGTGGGTGGGTGGGTGAATATACAGATGAATGGATGGAATGATGAATGGACTGATGAATAGATAGAGTGAGAAAGATGAGATTGTCTATATCAGCATATGACAAATGGTTCCACTTCCACTTAACATGGAAGCTCTGTGCACTGGGACCCTGAGGACAGCAGGGTTGTCTGAGCTGGACACCTTTATCCCCTTTATCCGTCTATTGACAACTCCCCCAACCTTCAAGTCACAATTCTTGATAATGCAGCAGAGTCCTCTGGTCACATGTCCAGCCTCTGATATGCCAACCTCATGCCCAGAAACTGTGTTGGGTGGTATCTTTTTAAGGGTGTCTGGTTTTGTCCAACCTCCGTACCCAGGCCAACATTAGCCTAAGAACTGGGGCTTAGTGAGATGTCATTAAATATCTAGGTAGAACTAAGACCCAAGTGGCCTTGGGCTCAAACTCTTGTTGGAGTCACAAAGACAACAATAACCCTCTTGCCATGCCAGTTCTCTAATTAAGGTCGCCTGAGAGAGGATCTGAGAGAGTTGTCTTGGGGACATCTCAAGAACTGCAAGGATTCCAGCCCCTTACCTGAGACCCTGCCTCCTCATCCTCCCTGAGCAAACCTCTGCCCAGTTCTAAGGAACTTTCACCACCACACCCCCAAATCATAAGGAATAGAAAGGGAAGCCTTAGGCCTGGACCCCCATCCTCATGGGTTTGGGTCTATAAGGTCATCTATGTCTTACAGAACGTCAAGAGCCACTTCCCTGTGTGATGCTGGACCCATCCCAGGACATCCTGGAGGAAGAGACGCCTGGCGCCAGTCTATGGCCCACCACTGTGACCTTCCTCACCCTCTTCCTACTGAGCCTGTTCTACAGCACAGCACTCACTGTCACAACTGTGCGAGGCCCGTTTGGCAGCAAAGAAGTCCCCCAGTACTGATCAGAAGCCAGCCACAGGTGGCAGTCCTGAAGATGGTGGGTTGTGGGGGTTCTGGGGGTGCATTCAGAATATGCCTGTCCTCTCCACATGTGGCCTTGCAACCCTTCACAAACATTAAGGGAATGGGAGTAAAGGATGACAGCCCTCCCTGGATTTAATCCAGTCTTCCACAAGCCAGGGCTGAGACAGAGGCAAAAGCGAAGACATAGCCCAACTCCAGAATGACATAGCCCAACTCCAGAATGACATAGCCCAACTCAAGGATGACAATATAGCCCAACTCCAAGATGACATAGCCCAACTCCAGGATGGCATAGCCCAACTCCAGGATGACATAGCCCAACTCCAGGATGACATAGCCCAACTCCAGAATGACATAGCCCAACTCCAGAATGACATAGCCCAACTCCAGAATGACATAGCCCAACTCCAAGATAACATAGCCGAAACCTAGTATCTCCTCTGGCTGATCACTCTTGTCTTTGCAGGGATGAAGCATGGAGAAGATCCTCTACATTTCAGAGCCAAGACTTGTGTGACAATTGCCCAACCCCTACTCACATACTTTCCTGAGCAATAAACTGATGCAAAAAAAGCACAACTTCTTACTCTCGAAGACAAAAATTAACAAAGAACAGCAGAGGATCAGGGAAAGTATGGTGATACCAGACTAGAGAGTGCTTTCATCATAGAATGTGGGGATGCTGGGCATGGTAGACCCGGGGTGCCCAAAGTCTAGTATCTGAGACATAACACGGAATTATGTGTGACTGAATCCAAGTGCTTAACACTGGCTTCATCAAGGGGTGGTGTGTGTAGCCTCTTCAGACATGATGCCAGGTCATCAAGCTTCATCTCTGCGCCTGATTTCCAAATATTTGGTCAGGGTACTTTTCACCAAGGGTGGACAATGGACACCAACCCTGGTCTTGGTTGCAGACCCTGATCACTGAGCACTGATTTTGGAAACTGAACCCTGATCCTGTTCAAGACCTCATGAGGCCCTGGTTCTGACCACTAATTCCATGTTGAGATCACTCGTTCTAATCACTAATCCTTGGTTCTGATCACTGATTCTTGGTTCTAATCACTGAGTCCTGGTCCTGATCCCTGATCCCTGGTCCAGATCACCTAGCTAAGTAGAGATCACTGAATCCTAGTCCAGATCATTGAATCCTGCTCCTAATCACTAGGTCTGGTCCTCATTACTGAATCCCAGGCTTGACTACTGATCACTAGTCTTGATCATTAATATCTAATCTGACCCTAGTCACTGGCCCATGTGTCCTGTGCTGATCACTGATTCCTAATCCATATAAATATGACCCTGTTCCTAAACACTGTTCATGGGTCTATATCACCAGATCCAGTCCTGATCACTGGATCTTAGACCTGGTAACTGATTCCTGGTCCTCATCACTGAACTCTAGTCCTCAACACCCATCCCTGGTACTCATCTCTCAGCCCTGGTCCTCATCACTGACTACTGGTCATTATCACTCGGGACTGGTTCTCATCACTCAGCCCTGGTCCTCATCATGGACAATTGGTCATTACCACTCATCCCTGGTACTCATCATTCAGCCCTGGTCCTCATCACGGACAACTGGTCACTATCACTCAGCCCTGGTCCTCATCACAGACAATTGGTCATTATCACTCATCACTGGTACTCATCTATCAGCCCTGGTCCTCATAACTGAACACTGGTCCTCACCACTGAACCTTGGTCATCATCACTGATCTGTGGTTATCATCACAGAGCTCTGGTCTCAAGCAGAATGCATGGGTTCTGACCACCAGACTAAGAGAAGAAGAAAACTAGGCCCAGGTTCTGCTCACTGGTTTGTGGATCTGTTTACTAGGTCGTGGTCCAGATCCTGAAAATTTGACACTAGTCCACATCACTGAGCTCTGGCGCTGTACAATGGGCCTAGGATCTAATAACTGGACCCTGGTACTGATCAATGGACCCCCACGTAGGCAGTGGGTCCTATACATGACACTAATTTCTAAGTCTGAACTCTAGCCCCAATATCTGCTTACAAAAACTGGTCCTGCACCCTGGTCCTCAGCTCACATGTGTTTGTCTGAGGACCAAGACTACAGTGGACTTTAAAGAAGTCCCTTTTCCATTCTAAGCCTCATTCTCATTAAGAAGATACCTTCAGGGTCAGAGGGATGATTCCAGAGGCCCTCAACACTGTCCACTCATGAGCTGCAGTGAGACAGTGACCCCGTTGGTCATCTGTCTTTCCCAGTCTCAAAAGGGGGGAAGGGGAACAAAGCAAGCCCAGGCCAGATAAGCTGGAACCTTTGGTCTGGGGTCTCAAGATCTGGGGTCAACACTGTGAAGCAGGGTTGCAGTACAGGTGTGGGGGCAGGGAAGGGATGGGCATGTTTGTAACACTTGTTTTTCTTTCTTCTGAAGTCTGTTGTTGATCACCTGCTGAAACACTCAAAATAGCTCAGAGAACTGAGGCTAGCTGAGTCATCATGAGCCCAGCTCAGCCCAGGTGCCCCAAACCAGAACTACTGTTCTGAGAATCACACTCCAACTAGACATGGCCAGGTGGCCCTGGGGTCTGGGGCCTGGATGAGGGGTTGGAGCCAGAGGAGTCCTACCAGGGACTGAGAAGGCCCCAACCCCCAGCACTCAAGGCCAGGCAGGGCCATCCAAAGCCAAACCTTAGGAAGGCCATGTTCTGCCAGGATGAGCTGGAGTCCAGTTGAGATCAACCATGGTCTGCCCAGGGTCACATTGAGTCCAGCAGTGTCAGCCAAGGTCAACCAAGACCAGCTGAGGTCAGCCAGAATCAGGCCAGGGTCACACAGGCTGCTCGGTTGGACTAGGGTAGTCCGGTGAGCAGGGCCTGGTGATGCAGAATGGAGAGTGTGCGTTCACCAGGCAGGCAGGTCCCTCACTGCCCTGTGCTCCCTGAGTGTTTGCAGACGGCAGTAGGTTGTAGACGATGGGCACAGAGCCCCAGACTCGTGATAAACGTGCAGAAGCTGCGAAGGACAAGAACTTGTCTGCAGGTGGATAACAAGCTGTACCAGAAGTCTGCAGACCCCAGGGGAGACCCTCTTTAGGGTCAAGCTGTAGGAACAAGGCTGAACTGAGTCTCAGGGCTGTGGCAGAACAGACAATCAGCAGGACCTGGAGGCCATGCAGGCAATGGCAGGATGGAGTCCAGACAGACGAACGAGCAGACAGTGAGATGTTATACAGTGAACCGTGTCAACAGTGGGAACTGAGTCAGACAAAAGCCTCTGGGAAACTCTGGGCTTCTCTGCCTCTGGATGTCTTAATGCATACACCAGGTGATCAGGTGACAGCTCAGTGGGGCCATTGCCACCATAGTGTTAGGGTCCTCCTGTTCATGGGGCTCAGGTGAGGGGTGCTGCACCTTTCCTTAGAGGCTGTGTATGGTAAGTTCTCAGCCTGAATTTCCTGACATGATTTTAATGACCCCATGTGTCCCACAATCTCAACTCTCTTTGATAAATTGATAGTGTGACACGTTATTTAGGGATGAACTATGTGCCAATCTGTGCCTCATGGAGGTGCTGGGCAGGTGGTGTTCTTACATATCCACCAAGGTGTGTGTCATCCTCTGTCTTCAACATGGAGGCAAAGGCCATTGGTAGAGTGAAATTCCTCAGGGAAAGGGACAGTCTGAGAAGGCCACAATTTCACACACTGTGGAGAGATTTGAAGTGGGGGCACAGCTTGACATTGGCACAAAGACAATGGGAGAGACACAGAAGGGGACACAGAGACACAGAGAGAATGAGACAGAGCAGAGACACACAGGGACCAAGAAGGTGACATAGAGGGACAGAGAGAATAGAGACACACAGGGACCAAGAAGGGGATGCAGAGACAGAGAGAATGAGATGGTACAGAAACACAGATAGAGAAGAGAAACAAAGGAAAGAAGAGATGCAGAGACTGGAGTGAAAAAGACAGGGACACGAGAAGACAGAGAGACAGGTGCAGATGAGAGAGACAGACTTAAGAAGAGAGAGAGAAGAGACAGACAGACACAGAGAGAAAGGCACCACAATGGCGTCCAGCCAGCACTCAGATGCAGGTCCTGGCACACACTCTCAGGTGAAGGCCATGCACACACAGAGCCGTGCACGAGCAGTCCTCAGACTCAGACCCACAGCACTCACACCCAGGCCATGCAGACACAGACACAGCACCTGCCTGCCTGCTCCAAACCTCAAGCCCATCTACCCATTCCATCTCCTTCAGGCCCACAGTGGCTCACTGAGGGACGCTCACCTGAACAATTCTTATGGGGCTTAGTAAACAGCTTGAGCATCTGAGGTCACAGTCACTGTCACTTGCTGGCCCTGGACTCCATGTCAAGTGTCATAGGGGATCGTCTGAGAGCTGGGAACTTAGTCTGTGTTCAGGATGGTCTAAGGGACGGGCTCCTATCAGGATTTGTCCAGACAAAGCCCAGATGAAAGGAGACAGACGGTAGTGGAACAGAACAGGTGGTCCTGAGAGATTCAAGGCCAGTCCTGGTCAGAGCACAAGGAAATGGTGGCTGAGGGACATCACACCTGCTGGGCCTGGCCTGTCTTCTCCACCCGAG
>NW_026068325.1:0-5535 GCF_014885135.2 Alexandromys fortis
TAAATAACGCTTTTGAAGACACCTGGAATATTTTGATATTTGGTTTCTTAAACTCAAGAATGATGAAGTAATGCATTTTATTTATATTCTTTCAGCTGCACCATAAACTTATAAATGCTTTTTCACCTGAAAAATTTTCTTTGGATGCTTATACAAGTTCTTAATGATCATGTATAAACCCTTTTGAAATTAATGCACCTTTTCATTTACTGAAAGCATTTTGTGGCCAACTTGTCAACATAAAAATTATATACTTTTTTCTGTTCTTTTTTTTTCTTTTGATTTATTTATTTATTAAAGATTTCTGTCTCTTCCCCACCGCCATACTTTTAAAATAAGTCAAATATTATTATCTTTATTATTTTTAAGGTCCATTCATTAAATAGAAACTTAATATTACCAGACTTAAACATAGATAGTTCTTCAAAATCCTATCTCTTGCTCAATGAAAAAGTTTCTCATCACTCTAGAGTCATCCTTTGGTTCATGCTGATAGGCTGGTCTATAATATAAAGCTCAGCAAACCAAATTTCTCACTTTGAACTTTTAGTTATCTTTCTTTGATTGGCTTAAAGATAAATCTGAGAATCAAATCAGGTAATTTATTTTTGTTCTTATCTGAAATTATATCCTATGCTTGTTGTATAACATTATATCCCAATGTCAGTTGTCTAATATCTTTTCTGGAAAACGTTGAGACACCAGAATATTGAGGACACTCTTTGATGGAAGTGTGCTCCCAACTGTTGTCAAATAACACAAAATTAACTGCCTTCTCTATTAGAGTAACTTAACACCTTGCTGCTTAAGGGAAGAACTGAGAAGTGACTAAAAGACTTTCCATTAGAAAGATTTACTAATGACCATGCTCAAAACAGAAATGGACTTAGCTCTCATTTATTCTGGAGAAAAAGAGTGGATGAGAAAGTACAGAATATCAGAGAGAACACCAGAACAATAGGCATAGTGGCTATGTATTTGTGCCTATAATTTTAGTTAGCTGATATATAAGAAATACTTCAACCCAGAGATTTGACATAATATAACTTGTTACTTTGCATTTTATGATGAATTCTCTTGATTTAGTCTAACTTTTACTAACTACTGACTGAAAAATGTCAGTTGCTTCTGTCTTGTTCTTTAGTATCTCCACATGTAATATCCATGTCTACTGCTGACCTGAAAAGAAAACATGAGGGTGACACAGTTGCTCTCAACTACTGTAAACATTATTTCTACTTATAGTTTAGTGACAAGAAGTAGTACTGTGATCTTTTATAATTGCAGGCATCTGTCAAGATAGTCAATAGTCTTTTCATGAGTCCAGGAAAAAGAAAAAGAATATTATATAGATTGGCACGTGCATTCTGTTCTATACATTGTACATAGTGGTGCCAAACACTGCCCAATAATTTGCAATACACCCTTTCAATTCTGGTTGGAGTTCCTGAAGTCATTTGTATAGAGATTCTTGGATGTAACAAGATACTTTTTAATCTTGGGTCACATTTACTTTTCAAAAGGAGTCATTAATCTGTATTATAGGCTTCTTACACTTATTCAAATCAATGGTGTTCTTTTCAAGAGTCACTATAATACATAACTTATAATCCTTTGCTCTTTCCTACTTGACTAAAATGCCTGAAAATTGACAAATGTGTACATATGTACACAGAAAGATCTAGATTAATGGCCCATGAAATGCCTCACCAGGGCAATGTGGTCTTGCCAAACCTCATCCCCTCAGTTCAACCCCACAACTACATGATGGAAGTAGAGAAGTGACTACTGCACACACAATAAATAAGGATATTTAATCTCTTAATATCAATGGACTCAATTCACCTATAAAAAGATATAGTCTAAGAGAATGGATAGGAAAACAGGATCCACCCTTCTGCTGTATACAAGAAACATACCTCAACCTCAAATACAGATATTAATCAGAATAACGCATTGGGAAAAGGTTTTCCAATCAAATGGAACTAAGAAACAAGAGGGTGTAGATATCCTAATATCTAACAAAATAGATTTTAAACTAAAATCAATCAGAAGAGATGGAGGACACTTTATACTCATCACTGGAACAATCCATCAAGATGTAGTTTCAATCCTGAACATCTATGCAGTGCTAAGTGCCCACATAAAGAAAATGGAGAAAGCTCACATTAGTGACTTAACAGCACACTGGAAAGCTATAGAATGAAAAGCAGCAGACTCACCCAGGACAAGGAGAAGACAGGATATTTAAAAATTGTATTAAAATACAACTTATTAACAAATTAATCAGTTAGCTAACATTATTAAAAGATAAAATATCTACAAGGAATCTGTTTTCCTTCAAGGAACTTGAGAATATACAGTAATTAGAAACTTTGTACTTATTTGCTTAATCATTTTGATAGTCTTTTCTCAGCTTTCACTTATATGAGAAATTTTCACTTTTAAGCACCCAAATAAAGGCATTCACTGATATATATGTTATATATTTGTTAAACAAAAAATCCTATATAATCCTACTGCAAATAATAGTTTTCAAAATCCTGTCTTTTATCATTGATCACACAGAGTAACAGATTTCCCATGTATACAATATCTAGCAGTTTATTTGGAAATCATTCTGATAATATACCATATCTCTTTATCAGAACTAAAATGTAATACAAAAGCGACCTTTTGCATGGACAGGGTATTGCTCTCAGGGGAGTTCTAAAGTAACTAATGGAGCTCTCTGGCACACAGAAATGAAGCAAAGAAACAAGACAAAAGAAAACTAAAACTAAAAAAACAAGACAAGTTCTTTGTAATACACAAAATAGTTGAATCTAGAAAAAACTTTCAGCCCCTTCAAGTCAGCTCTCTGAAACAAGGTTGCAGAGGACAGAACTAGGGTTTAATGGAGTCCACAGGAAATATGTTAGTGGTGTGTGATAATGCTTTTTTATCTAATTTTAGTACTTCAGATTCAGGGTCCAGTTTATTACAACATGCAATGTGAGGAGCTACAATGAGAAATGAATCAGGACGCAGAAGACTGGATAGCAGTACAGAAATGGATCCAGAAGAATTAGTACCAGAGTTTCAGCCTCAGCCATTTCACATGCCAAGCTTTGAATATTATACTTTTCGTGTGAGAGGAAAACAGCTAAGTTCTGACATGGTTTGAGTTGAAAATGTCACCTACTGTTGTTTTGAGTATTTGTCTCATGACACTCTTTTGAAACATTCTGAAACCATGCAGAAGTGAGACCTGGTGGGCAGAAGTAGAGCCCATATTTAGGGTACAGTATGGCAATGGTACTGGCATGACGCTCAGCTTTCTGGTCAGCCATAATGTAAACAGTAGCTGCCTTGTGTTCCTGCCACCATGGAGGAACTCCACCAGGCCTTTCTCACTACAGCAGACTGAAATCTTGCTTCTGTCATAAATATTCTGTCAAACTATTGAAAGATAGCTAATATAAGAGTTATCATATAAGACTACCTATAAGAGGGCATTGTGAAAGCATCAGTCAGAGTGCTTGGTATACTAGAGGCATTTAGTTAATTGTAGGTATTACAATAATTGCCCTGACCTGTGACTCTATGAGTCTATCTTATGTAAATTTTAAAATAATCACATATCCCACAGAACAATGAAGTTCTCTAAGAAATGGAACTTCACCAGGAACTTTGGAGGCAGAGACAGACAGTTCTCTGTGAGCTCAGGGCCAGCCTAGTCTACAAAGTGAGTTCCAGGAAGTCAGATCCCTCACACAGAGAAACCCTGCCTCCAAGACAAAGAAAAAAGAAACAAAGATACATACTCCCCCTGCGAAATAAAATAAAAGAGGCTTCATATAAAGTGGACCACTACTTAAGTAAACCCCACTAATTTTCCTCTGGGAGATGTTATTGTTTAAAAATGGGGACGTGTATTTATTTTCTTTTGTCATTTCCATAATTTTTTTTATTGTTGAGGTTCCAGAGTTCTTTGTATATTTAGGATGCAAGTCTGCCATTGGGCATGTGCCTTGTAAACATATACTTCAGCCCATGGCTCCTCTTAGCTTCCCTTAAAAGTGACTTTCACAGAGCAGAAGCATTTCGTTTTAATTAAACCCATCCATCAAGTCTTTCTTACATAAATTGTGCTTTCAACCCTGTGTCTGAAAATTCATCACCAGACTCAAGACCACATACATTTCCTCACATACCTTTCAGAAATTTTAGTTTCTGCAATTTAAATATAAGTGTATTATTGAGTTTTGGAATGAATTTGGGAGAGAGATGTAAAGTCTGTGCTTACGCATACATTTGCTTGCATGATTGTCCGATTATCCCGGTGGTAGCTGCTTAACGTTTTCTATCTTGGTTTGTACAGAAACAACAGGAACTCGCCAGCTTGTCAATCTTTGTCCCATATGTAAAACATACGATTACTATCCACCCCCCCCCATCTTTCATAGGCTTCTTGTGTTTGTTTCCTATACAAACTCAGGAATGGGAGTCTTCTATGGCTCTTCTGTGAGCCTGAAATTATTTCAAAACAGTGAGTGAAGAAAAAGACAAAGGAGATTAACTTTATGTTATATGCCAGGCATAAGGAGGCTATGCTAGGGTCCTCTGAGAACTGTGGGTTTTGTTTAAAACATTATTTTTAATGAGGTATGGTCACACTCCCCTAAGGATGCCCAATGGATACCATAAAACAGGCAGCTTAAGCAATAAGGTTCTCCATTCTCTTGATCCTGGAGGTCAGAAACCGAACTCCATTCTTGGACAGGCCTGTTACTTCTGAGGGCACCAGTATGTATTCTAGAGAGGGAGTGTTTTCTATGGTTGTGACGTGTATTCTTTACACATTTTTTATTTATTTGTGTTTATGAGCATGTGATTCTGTCAAAAGGTGTATGCGTGCATGTGTGTGTACGTGTGTGTGCATGTGTGTGTCTGAGTGTGTGCATGTGTGTATCTGTGTGTGCATGCTTGTGTGTGTCTGTGTGCATGGATGTATGCGTCTGTGGGTGCATGTGTGTGTGCATGTGTCTTTGTGTGTGCACATGTGTGTGCATGTGTGTTTGTGTGTACTTGCGTGCGTGTGTGTGTGTGTGTGTCAGAAGACAGTTTGCAGCTGTCTGTGCTCTTCGTCTGCCATGTGGGCTCCAGATGTTGAACTCAGGTCCTCAGTCTTTTTTTTTTTTTTGTATTGAAAAAAAAATTTCCGCCCCCTCCCCATCTCCCATTTCCCTCCCGGGCTCCCTTTTCCCTCCCCCTCCTCCCACTCTTCTCCCCCTCCCCCCAATCCTCTCCCCCTCCCTCTCAAGTCTGAAGAGCAGTCAGGGTTCCCTGCCCTGTGGAAATTCCAAAGTCCTCCCCGCTCCATCCTGGTCTAGGAAGGTGAACATCCAAACTGGCTAGGCTCCCACAAAGCCAGAACATGAAGTAGGATCAAAACCCAGTGCCATTGTCCTTGGCTTCTCAGCAGCCCTCATTGTCCGCCATATTCAGAGAGTCCGGTTTTATCCCATGCTTTTTCAGTCACAGTCCAGCTGG
>NW_026068325.1:7787-43136 GCF_014885135.2 Alexandromys fortis
TCCAAAGTCCTCCCCGCTCCATCCTGGTCTAGGAAGGTGAACATCCAAACTGGCTAGGCTCCCACAAAGCCAGAACATGAAGTAGGATCAAAACCCAGTGCCATTGTCCTTGGCTTCTCAGCAGCCCTCATTGTCCGCCATATTCAGAGAGTCCGGTTTTATCCCATGCTTTTTCAGTCACAGTCCAGCTGGCCTTGGTGAGCTCCCAATAGATCAGCCCATTGTCTCAGTGGGTGGGTGCACCCCTCGTGGTCCTGATTTCCTTGCTCATGTTCTCCCTCCTTCTGCTCCTCATTTGGATCTTAAGAGCTCAGTCCGGTGCTCCAATTTGGGTCTCTGCTGTATGCTAGGACCAGTGCTCAACAAGGTCTCATTTCCATAATTTTAAGTGATGTAAAACGTCCTCCTATTTTGACAAGGACCAACTCCTCAAATTCTTCTAAATCATGAATATTTTCACTGCTTATATCTTCATTAAAAAATTTAAGCATGTTACCCGAGCAGTGATGGTACATGCCTTTAATTCCAGAACTCAGAAGGCAGAGGCAAGCAGGTCTCTGTGACTTCGAGGTCAGCCTGGTCTACACGAGCTAGTTCCAGGACAGACCCCAAAGGTACAGAGAAACCCTGTCCCGAAAACCCCCCCAAATTAAGCACATGTTAATATATACAACTCAAATTATACTAAAGATAATCTATTTAAAATATTTTTAAATGAAGTACTTTCTTACATCACCGGCCCTTGGCAACGAATGACAACCTAGTGGCTTCCATGTCTCTTACTATTAACTATCAAAAAATGTATTTAAGTTTATTTGCAAGTAAAGCCTTAGTTTATGGCCCACATTCAACCATACAGAGGTGGGGTCAGAGATAGACACTTTCTACTTTCTCTATATGAAAATTATATAGATTATAATATATAACAAAATCATAAAGTAACCAGGAAAGGACTTTGCATTAAACTTTTGGATGTCAGCTTTGTGGTGCACCACATACAGGTTAGTACACTCCAATTCTCTTCACCTCAAAATTCAACTTAAAATTAGCAATTTGAAGAAATTTATCTTACCACAACCACAATTTTCTCTTTCAGGATATTTATACTTAACAGGACCATAAGGATCACTTTATGTGTAAACCCTGTATTTCATTTGTCTTCAATGTATTAGAAAATATACTATCATAATCAATGTATTTATAAGGAAAGGAACTACATACATGCAGCATCCTAGAAAATTAAAATAGTAATTGGAAAATAATAAATGCTCAAATAAGTTTTGGTAATAAAAGAAACTGTAAATGTATGATAATATTTTCTTGAATTTTATTACTCATGGCAACTGTAAAGTAAAGCAACTCCACATATATCATGCAATTGTACTGGGAAATAAAATGTTACAAAGAAAAAATTAGCACAACACTGTTTGAAAGGTCGAAGTTTAGCAATGATTGTTATAGTACTCCATATAATTGTACAGATATATTGGACTACTTCTAAGATAGTTTTATACTATGACAAAGCTCTTAGTATTACATTTGTGAACTGCATAAAGTAGAGATTTTTGAAGCTCAAACAACAATGCTAATAAGTGAAACAATATTCAAACAGAAAGGTCAAACAGTGCAAGAAAAAAATGTCACGATACACAGACAAAATAGAACTATGCAAACAATATTCTTCCTCCTCTCTATATCAAACTAGGACCTACATTTTTTCCCTCAACTCTAAAAAATATCTGCAAATTCTACAGCAGTAGTAAGCTATCTCTGATTGTACTACATACGAGGGAAACTGCAGCCCATGGCATTAGAACTTGCACGAGAACGAGAACTTAGGCCAGCACTGTCTAAAATCAAGGCAAGGGCTCTCTCTTCTTCTTCTATCAGAGCCTCTTGATACTGAGACTGGAAGGTAGCTGGGTGTGTCCCATAAACCTTTGCCACAAACTCCAACACTTTCATCTTACTAGTTTCAGCTCGAGCCCGGGGCCCCCACACATACTCATACCGCACAGGATCACTATCCTCTACTGGCTGGTACACCAGGTATTGTTCCTTCACAAACTCATTGGTTATCAGCTGCCTAGGGTCACCAAAGATGAAATCATTCACCCCAGCATAGATTCCCATTGGATTCAATGCTTCCCAAATCTCCTCTTCACTGGCACGGTTGCCTTTCAGGAAGACTACCCCTAGGATGATTATCAGGAGACCAGTCTTAGGAAAACTAAACTCATCACTACGCATCCCATCATAGGTGAGACCTAGTTTGATAAAGAGCGCATAGACGTGGTTGACAGGATCTACTTCCTTCACACCTAGGCCAAAAACCAACTCCATGAGTTCAGCAGATCTCATGAAGACGTCATGAAAACTATCTTCATCTTCTTTGACAATGAGTCTCAATATATCAGTCTTGCTCATCATCTCTTTCATCTGATACTTGTACAGCATATAATTCACCAAGAAGTTAATTTTACTATTGACACTCATCACAGGTACATTCATGGTGGCTGGTTGATATGGTGGATTGACTGGAGAGCCCTGTTCTTGGTTGCTAAGATCCCCACCTGAGTTTCTCAAAGACTCAAAGAGACTCTGAAGACCCCCAGAGGTACTAGGTGTCTCATCTGCTGGACCATTTTGGTTGCTAGCCATCAGAGAATGGGAGGAGTGACATGGCTCCTCCACATCCCTAGACACCTGTGGAATCTCTAGGGCCTGGCTCTCCTCACTAGACATAAGCTGAGAGGAGGAACATGGTTCCTCCACATGGCTGGAGACTGTTGCAACCTGGGTCCCCTCACAGGTCTGGCCCTTCAGACTACTAGTCATAAGATGAGAGGAGGTACAAGGCTCCTCCACATCCCTGCCGACTGCTGCAATCTGGCTGTGGGTCTTCTCACAGGTCTGGCCTTGGTCATCTGCACATTCTGGATTCTTCTGAAGTTTAGACATGGTGACTGTGGTGAATAGAAGCAGATGCGCGTGCACACAGGAAGGCAGCAATCAGGAATCACTGTTTAACAGAGAAAGGGAGAATGTAAGGTAATCAGCTAGTAAAATCAATTCCAGTCACAGTGAATGGACTTCCAAAAATCATGTGATAAAGGTTTAAGGCAATAACTGGCAGGGGAAAATAAGAGACACACTGGGTGCTAGCCAACCCAACATGAAAGTTATCAGGGTCCACAGCATATACATGTTTGGCTCTGTAGTTCCCACTCCTTTTCTAAATGAAAAAAAGTGCAAAATCTCCACAAGTATGATCATCATGGAAGCTAATGGGCTTAAGCCACATTCTCTAATATAACAAAACTAACCCCCGGAAAGGTGGGTATGAAGTCCTACTTGTAGCTGAGAAACTACAAGCATGCTACTACAGGCAAATGATAGCTGCTGTTACTGGAGAATCAGTTTTCTTTAAGGGTACAACATCCAGGTATGTTGGACATTATCCCATGGAGGGCCACACACACTCAATACCATATGGCAGCACAAATAGTGCTTAATGGCTTAAAAATAAAAGAGTGCAGAAAGTTGAATATGGAGAGAATGGTGTTGGATCTGGGAGGAACTAAGGAAAGGGGTGAATATGATCAACATTTTATGAAATTTTCAAATAAAAAATAAAGCCTGTTCCCTTAAAACTAAAACTATATCTTCTATAAATTTAAGAGTAAAATTGGAAATTCCTCCTTATCTGAAAATTCTCTGGGCCAATGGCAGAAACTAATTGGCACAGAATTTTTGTGTGGTGTGCTGATCCCCTCACTACTCAGGAGCCTTACTTAGAACAAAATAGGCTCATCTCTTCTCTTGGGAGCTTACGTATATCAGAATATAACTATTTCTGCTCTCAGACCATAGTACATGAAGTGAACTGTTCATTCACTATCCTTATTTGAATTATCTCCAGGAATAGATAGAGTTTCTGGGAAGGTAATTTGATAGCATTTCTATACTTGACTGTATGTATCACTTACTATTCACTCACAGTAAACACACACATCACAAATCTTGAGTCCCCTTCCTTTTCTTGAACTGATATTCCATCAAATTAACTACCTGTATCCCTGTGATCACAAAGGAGCAATTGAAAGGCATTCAATTTATCCATTTTTTCCCTAGAATCCGTCAACTGTGGTGGGACAGAATTCTGTTGACACCACTGGGTTCTTAGGTATACTTTTCTAGCTGCCTCACTAATTATCTTTTCTTTAAACAATGTAACAGTCTGGGATTGACACAATTGTCTTAGAACAAAATATCACCATGTCTTAAATCAGCAGAAAGAAGAATTTACTATATATTACAGCCTGACAGTCTTTCCCAGGGCCTGCACAGGCACACAGGGAAACTATGTAGGGGTATATTAATCCAGATATTTTGTGATACATGATTCCTTGCAGTTCTCTGTCAAGTCTTTTACTTGGAGAACTGATTGGACTACACTTTCTACATTTTGATTGCTACTGGTTCAGTTCCCTACCAGAATCAGTTCGTCTCAACTTACACAACTGCGGGGAACAGTATGAGAAATCTGTCTGCTAAAACCCAGCTTACCTCTGTGAAAACAGAAGATACATCTATTGCAGACCTATGCACTTGAAAGGGTAGATCCCTCAGCCTTCTTTGGTAGGATTTGGAATCTTTATGCTACTTTAATGAGACAGCAGTCCACAACAACAAAACTTTCTTCTTCCCAAAACACAAATTAGGAAGGGTTGGGATTCTTATCCATACCAAGGTACCCTAGACTAACAACAGTATTAGAGTATTTTCTCTTCCATCCTACTATGGGTAATACCCTATAGGCATGTTTCAGTCTGGATTGCTAGCAGTGCTCTTAACCTGAGGGTATCATTAAAACAGATATATTTATATTTGATTCAGGAAAATTAAAAGAGTAATGAAACCCCAAGTATCTTTCTTCAAAAATTCATAATCTGAAAATCTGAGTAGAGCCCATACAGATAGCAAACATAGTAAAATGAATGTTCATCAATATTTATTCAATGTCTACTCATCAGTTACTAGTAATGCATAAGATTCCTTGCCCTTGCTAGACTGTTTTTTTATACTGACTACCCAACTAATGAGAACAAAAGAAAGTCAAAAGAGGGTCTTTCATATGTACATTCTAGCATCCAAGTTCTAACATGATATAGGTAGACACTGTGGCCCATATGTTGCCCCATTTGCTGACTCAGAATACGTACCTTAATCCCTGAAAATAACTTCAAACCTTCCCTCTAATTTTCCGTCTTTGGTGTTTTAGATCAAAAGACACAGCTCCCTGAAAAAGAAAAGAAAGTGAAGGCATAAAGGATGTACATTGTGGATACCCCTTCTAGAGCCCACCTAAAGCTAAGCAAGGAGTCAGAGAAGAGCACCCTTGTAAGTTTTTCTTCTGGAAAATGGAGTCCATGTGGCTTTCTATTCTTCCAAGGGAGGTTCACTGAATGCTCACATTGCTTAGGGTTCATGGACTAGAATTTATAATTTCACTACAAAATATCCTTCCAATTACAAAGTATCCTTCCCAATAAGTGCCATGAAATTGTTGTCCTAGTTTGCTTCTCTGGGTGTTTTGATAAAATATTTACCAAAACCAACTTAGGAGGAAGCAGTTTATTTCACCGTGCAGGTTATAGCCTATCACTGAAGGAAGTCAGAGCAAGAACACAAGGCAAGAATCTGGAGGCTGGACCTGAAGCACATTCCATGGAAGAATGCTGCATACTGGCTTTCTTTCCCTGGCCTTTGGGAGGTATGAGTGAGACTGTCCCCTTACGCTCATATATTTAATTGCTTAGTCACCAGAGAGTGAGTTTATGTGAAAAGGATTATAAAGGTTAGTAGGTGTGGCCTAGTTGGGGAAAATGTGTCTCTGGGGTGGGCTTTGAGATTTCAAAAGCCCATTCCAAGCTTACAGTCAATCTCTGCCTATGAATGAGGAGGCAGCTCTCAGCTACTCCAATACCTGCCTGCATGCTTCCACACTTTCCACCATGTTGATAATGGATTAACCTTTGAAACTGTAGGGAAGCCCAATTTAATCTCGTTCTCTTATATGACTAGGGTGGTCTTGGTGTCTCTTGACATTAATACAACAGTGACTAAGAAGCTGACATCAAGGGATACAGTATTACAACAGGCATGACCATGATACCTGTTGGCAGAATGTGGACTTTGAGATGTTGAATTAGGACATCAATTGAACACTTTAATGGAGGCTTAATAGATCATAGTAGTAGATGCTTGGAAAACAGAGTTGCTTAGAGCAATGTAATTGCCATGTCCAAGAGATTTCAGAGATGTAGACTGCCTCTCAGTACTTACCTAAGCAGCTTTTTTAGAGCAGAGACCATCACAGAAATCCACAAATGGAGAACAGGACAGGAACTCAAAACAGGGCCAAAACACACACAAAAAATCTCATAGTTTGGTGTCCATCCCCATGTGATAAATCTGTATTATAACTACTACAAATAAGCCTCACGGTACTTTGAAGAAGAACAGAACAGTTGTAATAGCCAGAGGCAGAGGAACTGTCAAAATTGGCCCGATCTACCGATCCAGATCAAGGTAATCCTAAACTACACGGTGGGATCCTGTCCCAAACAAAAAAATAAAAAAGACGTATGCCTATCTGAAGAGTTATTGGTAATAAATGCCAACTGGAATGGGAGACTCAGTTTTCTTCAGGGATGTAGGCCCCAAGAGAGTCCAAGAGACGGTCACATACTTATGCACACATGGGTAGGATGAAATAGACTCTGGATTTTAAAGAGTTGGTGAGATATTATAGAACAAGAAGCTGGGCAGACAGAGTTAGAAGGGGAGTCCCTATTGTTGAATAGTCACAAACTTCACAAATAGGAGCCAGAGATCTCTAAGCTGGAACTAATCTGAATGCCTCTTCCCTAAATGATGTGGGACAATGGTCTGTACCCTGTCACTTGTATATTAATAAAATGTTGATTAGCTAGTAGCCAGACAGAAAATATAGGTTGGATGAAGAGAACAGGGGAATTCTGGAAAAAGAAAAAGTCAGTCTGTAGTCATCAACCAACAGAGAGGAAGCAATATGAGAATGCCTCGCTGATGAAAGGTACCAAGCTATGTGCCTAACACAGACAAGAATAATGGGTTTACCTAAGAGGTAAGAAAGAGTTAATAAGAAGCTTGAGTTAATATGCCAACCAGTTTATGATTAATGTAGAACTTTTTGTGTGTTTCTTGGGACTGAATGACTGTGGGACCCTGTGGGACAAAAACCTCTGTCAACACCTGAGGATTAGCTTTCATATTACCAGAAGGTACCATGTAATCTTCCAAAGGGGAGAGGCAATCAACAATCCTACCCAGCTATAATGTCAATGGAAAACAACCAGAATGACTGGATAACCCTAAGGGTGCAGTAACGGCACACATACCTTGGCAGTCACATACAGGTTTTCTAAATGTACTTAAGACCCATCCAACAAGTGGGTAGCCAGGCTTGGCTCTGGAAACTGAGCTAACTCCCCAATGATAGTGAAGTCACCAATATTGGAGGAAAACCTAGAACCAGTAGTTTATAAAACTAGCATATTCCCTAACAACAATCTAAACATTTGTCCTTACACCCACCAATATGGTAGTTTTTACTCTTAAACATGGAAACTTCTCTTTGTAATAGATGGAGACCATGACATGAATTCCAACAAATAAAAATGGAGTTATGGAGCCCAGAACCAATGAATACATCTATAAAATGGTCTCATACATAAAGTTTAGGGAAGATTTTGAAGTAAGGAAAGCTGGTGTGGGAGGTCCTTCTGTCTATGTTGCTTTTATTGGTTAATGTATAAAGAAAACTGCTTTGGCGTATAGTGAGGCAAAATATAGCTAGGTCGGGATTATAGTTATAGTTTTCCTAGTCATGATAAAAGATAAGGTAGCTATAAATAATATAAGTGTAATTCTTGCTTGATACCTGTTTTTTATATGTAATTGTAAAAGTTAAATTCTTCTATTTTATTTAAACAGAAAATGGGAGTTGATGTGGGATTCCCCTCTGTATGCTGTGAATAACATTGGTTAATAAAGAAACTGTCTTAGGTCTGAGCAGGGCATAATAGAGGTAGGTGGGAAAAACAAAACTGAATACTTGGAGAAAGAAGACAGAGTCAGAGAGAAGCCATTTAGACAAAGACAGATGCTGGAACTTTACCCTGGTAAGCCACAGCCTTGTGGTGATACACAAGATTAATGGAGATGGGTTAATTTAAGATATGAGTTAGCCAGAAATATGCTTAAGCTATTGACCAAACACTATTGCAAAAACTATAGTTTCTGAGTGATTATTTATGGTCTGAGCAGGTGGGAACAAATAAGCAGCCTTCCTATAACAGGAAGCAAATAGGGTGGAAGTGCTAGAAGTTCAGGGCATGTTTTGTGAGATTATATCTCCCAATAATGTCAGATAAACATAACTGGTCACTGATATTTCACTTGTATTTTAATAAATAAAGCTCGCTTGAAGTTCAGGGATTAAAACAGCCACACTGATCAGCCTTATAGACTAGGCAGTTTTGATACCCACTTTTAATCCCAATAACGACAGTATTTTGCTATAGAAATGGGGTGGTAATCATACATGCCTTTAATTCCATAACTAGAGAGGAATGTGAGATGGGAGGGAGGATAGCTCTCACAGTCTCACTGTGAGATTCCTGGAAGCAGGGTCATTATTTCTGACTGAGGTAGAGGTAAGATCTAGTGGCAGGCTGTTTTGCTTTTCTTCAGGTTGAACCCAATACCCATCTCTGGATTTTTTTTTATTAATTATGCAAAAAAAGTCACACAATGTTTGGCAACTACATCTTCATAGAACCCTAAAGAGCCTGGAACGAGATTCTAGACACAAAAGACCAAAGCCAAGAACGGCTTCTTGGTACAGGATTGTCTCAGGTAGGCTCTGTTTGTGAGAGGCAAGCAGAGGCATAGCTCCTTTAAGAGAGGTCTCCTGGCTCAGCATTAGTGGCAGACATCATTGAAGCTTTTTAAAGAGGTTCTGGATGTCCCGGAATTTGCTCTGTACACCAGGGTGGCCTAGTACTCAGAGAAATATGCCTGCCTCTGCCTCTCACGTTCTGGGATTTAAGGCATACATCAACACAGCCCAGCTTGTAAAAAGAGTTTAATGATAAATATGAAGTCCCCTTGCTATTTAACGCTACTCTTATCACCTGAACACAAACTAATTGAAGATTCATCAACAGACAATAGGTTAATGTATGGGATACCCCTATAATGAACTGCTACAAACTCATTAAGGAAGAATACTATGGTGGTGGCTATCCATTAACACAGCATTAAGGAAGCTGATAAAGGAGATATAAAGGATGGAGGAGATCAGCTTGTGCTATAGAGTGAGGCATAACATCTATAGTTACTGGTAAGCAAAGAGATCCATTTTGCTCAATGCACACTTAAAAGGAGCAAAACTGTGTGTTCCGTGTGTGTGTGTGTGTGTGTGTAAAGGAAGCATCTGGAAGAATGCTCACAGCAGACTAATGGCTGGCTCCTCTTGGCATGTTAGTCATGGGAATGAAGGCAAAGTATGTCAGTAGCCAAGTGAAAAAAAAGGTTGAAACCCTTCTGGAATTTTTGATCCCAATTACACATAAATTAAACATGTATTGAAAGGAAATATATACACACTAATAGTAAGCAAAAAAGGCTCTTTTACCAAATATTTAAGTGGTGTTTATGATCAATCAGCATCTTGCTTCTTTGTGGTGACATGGACCAAGAGGCTCTAGAGTTGTGCCAATAAATTTGGCTCCCGCTAATACCTCGACCATGAAGCTAGACTGATTCTCAGAAAGCAAAGGAATGGGGTGGAGTCAGCCACCAAAGTCGTAGATTTAATTCTAACCATATTATTTAGCAAATTAAAGATTTGTGGTCAGAAAAAGATAGAGATATATAGTATAGACAAACTCAGACAATAAAAAACTTCTAAACATTTTTACTGAATGTTTAAAAATATGAATAGTCTTGGGAGAGAAGAGAAAAGGGATAGAGAATGTACTAAAAAATATTTTTGAGTAGTTGGGCATGGTGGCATGTGCCTTTAATCCCTGCACTTGGGAGATGGAAACAGGTGGATCTCTGTGAGTTTGAGGCCAGTCTGGTGTACCGAGGGTTCTGGGACAGCCAAAAATACACAGAGAAATCCTGTATCAAAAGATAAAAATAAAAATAATAGAATTAGAATTTTTTTAAAAAAAAACATGTTAAGATGGAAAATACACAAAGAATCTGGACAGAAGGTTATTGTGTTGTCTTTGAATTGTTTGACTTCTGAGGAAGGATCAACAGTTGGTAAAACACATTTGATTATTAATTCTGCTGGATTAAATCCAAGCTATATATTTTGAAAATGCCTTGACTTCCAAATTTAAGTCAAAGATATGTTACTTTGGAGAGGAGGTTTTACTTTTGTTTCCATAGGAAATGAGAGGCTATTGATTCATTCTGGGTTAAGAAAAATAAGGTTTGATCAAGGAAGACCCCCATGAAAAATCTCCAATGGGAATAGATAGTTCAGATGGTTCAGTAATTTAGAGCACCTCTGTTGCAGTTACTTCTGAGTTCTGTATCCAGAACAGCTTCAAGGCTGGTGGCTGAAATGATTAAGCCTGAAAGTATACTCCAGTAAGGACTTGACCATAATCCTAATTTTTTTTTACCTTGATCCCTGAGAATAACTTCAAATCTTCCCACTAATTTTCTGTCTTCACTGTTTTAGATCAAAGGACACAGCTCCCTGAAAAAGAAAAGAATGTGAAGGCATAAAGGATGTTCATTGTGGATACCCCTTCTAGAGCCCTCCTAAGGCTGAGCAAGAAGTCAAAGAAGAGCACCCTAGTAAGTTTTTCTTCTGGAAAATGGAGTCCATGTGGCTTTCTATCCATCTAGAGAGGTTCATTGAATACTCACATGGCCCAGGGTTCTTGGTCCAGAATTTATAATCTCACTTCAAAGTATCTTTCCAAATAAGTGACATGAAATTGTCCTAGTTTGCTTCTATGGGTGTTTTGATAAAATACTTACCGAAACCAACTTAGGAGGAAGCAGTTTATTTCACCTTGCAGGCTATAGCCTATCACTGAAGGAAGTCAGAGCAAGAACACAAGGCAAGAATCTGGAGGCTGGACCTGATGCACATTCCATGGAAGAATGCTGTATACTGGCTTTCTTTCCCTGGCCTTTGGGAGATATGAGTGAGACTCTCTCCACCCTTCAGGCTTATATATTTCATTGCTTAGTCACCAGAGAGTGACATTATTTGAAAGGATTATAAAGGTTAGTAGGTGTTGCCTAGTTGGGGAAAATGTGTCTCTGGGGTGGGCTTTGAGATTTCAAAAGCCCATTCTATCTCTGCCTATGAATGAGGAGGCAGCTCTCAGCTACTCCAATACCTGCCTGCATGCTTCCACACTTTCCACCATGTTGATAATGGATTAACCTTTGAAACTGTAGGGAAGCCCCAAATGAAACACTTTCTCTTATATGACTACCGTGTTCATGGTGTCTCTTCACATTAATACAACAGTGACTAAGAAACTGGTACCAAGGGATACAGTATTATGACAGGCATGACCATGATACTTGATGGCGGAATGTGGACTTTGAGATGTTGGATTAGGAGAGCAACCGAATACTTTCAAGGAAGCTTAAAGGACCATACTAGTAGATGTATGGGAAACAGAGGTGCTTAGTGCAATGCAAATGGCAAGCTTCAAGAGATTTCAGAGAGGAAGAATACTAGTAAGTTTACTGAAACCACTCTTGTTATATTTTGACAAAGAATGTGGTCAGGTTTCACAATAGTTCTAAAAATCTGCCTGGGGCTAAACTGAAGAATTTTTGATTAATTCCACAGACAAAACAATTTTTAAGACAGTGTAGTATTGACTAAATCACATGGGTATTATTGATCACTCTTACGTAGATATAGAATGGAAAGGAGTAAGCTGGACAAAGAGAAATACAAAATGCATATATTGAGGAGAAAAAGACTACCAGGAAGCATAATGGAACCAAGCTGGAATCAAGGAGACAAAAACTTAAAAGAAAAGCCTCATTCTAAATGAAATAAAGTAAATGGTTTCCTCAGGACAAGATCCCAACCAGCTAAGCTTTCAGTTTGTTAAAAGGATTTAAAGGAAAACTTCTACATTGAATGAAGGAAACCATTAACAATGCAATGTAACTGAAGGGATCCAAGTTCCACTCCCAGTAAGCAACAGAATGTGGCCTCTTTAGTCACATGGTTCTAGCTTTAGAGTCAAGGACAGAAGAAAAAGGTGGTGAAATATTCCTCCTTAGCTTAAGAAAGCAACTGAAGCAAGCCATGTGTCGGAGTTATCTTTGCATTGAGGCCCTGAGAAGCCATTATGTGAAGCTGTAATGTCAAAGGCTGGATTGTGTTGGAGACCCTAAGATGCTGGAAATGCTAAAGTCATGGGATACCTGCCAAAAAAGTTGCAGATTAAGTAGGGAACCACCCCAAGAGAGAGCAGTATGTTGCAAACAATAAAGCTGAAATGAGCTGGAGACCTGGAGCTTGCTATGATATCAGACACAGAGATCCAGAATTTGAGTTTACCCTGCTGACTTTCGTCTTGCTTTGTTTTAGTACTCCCTCACTGTACTGTCTGGCTTTGTGTGTTAACGTGACATGAGCTAAAGTCATCAGAGGAAGAACATGAGCTGAGGAAATGCTTCCTTGACATCCAGGTTTAAGGTATTTCCTCATTTAGTGATCAGTGGGGAAGGGAAAAGCCTATAATAGGTAGTGCCAACCCTGGGCTGCTGATCCTGGGTTCTATTAGAAAGCCGGCTGAGCAAGCGTGCTTCCCTCCATGGCTTCTGCATCAGCTCCTGTTTCTGGGATCCACTCCTGTTTTGAGTTCCTGTCCTGATTTCCTCCAGTGATGAACAGTAATGCTGAAGTATAAGCCTAATAAACCATTTCTTCCCCAACTTGCTTTTTGGTCTTGGTGTTTTGTCACAACAAAAGAAACCCTAAATAAGACACTCAATGTGCTCCTTTTAGAAAGGCAATGTATTGCTTTCTCCCTTGGTATCCCTACCAGTACCACTTTCCTAAAACACTATAATTCTCAACTAAATTCTATCAGTCCTTATCAACATAGACTGCCTCTCAGCCCTTGTCTAAGTAGCTTTTTGAGAGCAGAGACCACCCCAGAAATCCAAAACTTGAGAACACGACAGGAACTCAAAACAGGGCCAAAATACACAAAAAAAGCTCATAGTGGGGTATCCAGCCCCATCTGTTACATCTGTAATATAGCCACTACAACTAAGCCTCACGGTACTTTGACGAAGAGGAACAGAACAGTTGTAATAGGCAGACGGAGGAGAACTGTCAAAATTGGCCTGATCTATAGATCTAGATCCAGGCAATCCTAAACTACACGGTGGGATCCTGTCCCAAACAAACAAATAAAAAAAGACTTATGCCTATCTGAAGAGTTATTGGTAATAAATGCCAACTGGAAATAGGAGAATCAGTTTTCTTCAGGGATGCAGGCCCCAAGAGAGTCCAAGAGACGGTCACATACTCATGCACACATGGGTAGCATGAAATAGACTGGCCATTAAAGAGATGAAGAGATGTTATGGAACAAGAAGCTGGGAGGACAGAGTTAGAAGGGTAGTCTCTATTGTTGAATAGTCACAAACTTCACAAATAGGAGCCAGAGATCTCTAAGCTGGAACTAATCTGAATGTGTCCTCCCTGAGTGCTGTGGAACAATGGTCTGTACCGTGTCACTTGCATTTTAATAAAATACTGACTGGCCAGTAGCCAGACAGGAGGTACAGGTGGGGTGACAAGAACAGGAGAGTTCTGGAAAAAGAAAAGATCAGGCTTTAGTTGTCACACAGAGGGCAAGCAAGACGAGAATGCCTTGCTGATGAAAGGTACCAAGCCATATGCCTAACACAGACAAAAATAATGGGTTTATCTAAGAGGTAAGAAAGAGTTAATAAGAAGCTTGAGTTAATATGCCAACCAGTTTATGATTAATGTAGAACTCTTTGTGTGTTTCTTGAGACCGAAAGACTGTGGGACCCATTGGGACAGAAACATCTGTCAAAACCTGAGGATTAGCTTTCATATTACCAGAAGGTACCATGTAATCTTCCAAAGGGGAGAGGCAATCAACAATCCTACCCAGCTATGATGTCAATGGAAAACAACCAGAATGACTGGATAACCCTAAGGGTGCAATAATGGCACACATACCTTGAAACTCACATACAGGTTTTCTAAATGTACTTAAGACCCACCCAATAAGAGGGAAGCCATGCCTGGTACTGGAAACGGAGCTAACTCCCCAGTGACAGTTAAGTCACCAATATTGGAGGAGAACACAAATCACTAGTTTACTAAACTAGCATAATCCCCAACAACAATCTAAACATTTGTCCTTACACCCACCAATATGGTGTTCTTTACTCTTTAACATGGAAACTTCTATTTATAATAGATGAAAATCACCATAGAAAATTCCACTGAATGAAAATGGAGTTATGGAGCCCAGTTCCAATGAATACAACTACAAAATACTCCTGTACTTAAAGTTTAGGAAAGATTCCGGTGGAGGGGAAGCAGGTGTGGGAGGTCCTTCTGTCTGTGTTGCTTTTAATGGTTAATGAATAAAGAAAACTACTTTGGCCTATAGCGAGGCAGAATATAGCTAGTTGGGGTTATAGTTATAGCTTTCCTTAATTATGATAAAAGATAAGGTAGATATAAGTAATGTAACTCTGATTCTTGTTTGGTACCTTTTTTATATGTAATTGTAATAGTTAAATCCTTTTTTATTTAAACAGAAAATATGAGTTGATGTGGGATTCCCCTCTGTATGCTGTGAATAGCAATGGTTAATAAAGAAACTGTCTTAGGTCTGAGCAGGGCATAATAGAGGTAGGTGGGAAAAACAAAACTGAATACTTGGAGAAAGAAGACAGAGTCAGAGAGAAGCCATTTAGACAAAGACAGATGCTGGAACTTTACCCTGGTAAGCCACAGCCTTGTGGTGATACACAAGATTAATGGAGATGGGTTAATTTAAGATATGAGTTAGCCAGAAATATGCTTAAGCTATTGACCAAACACTATTGCAAATACTATAGTTTCTGAGTGATTATTTATGGTCTGAGCAGGTGGGAACAAATAAGCAGCCTTCCTAGGAACAAATGAGCAGCCTTCCTATAACAGGAAGCAAACAGGGTGGAAGTGCTAGAAGTTCAGGGCATTTTCTGTGAGATTATATCTCCCAATAATGTCAGATAAACATAACTGGTCACTGATATTTCACTTGTATTTTAATAAATAAAGCTCGCTTGAAGTTCAGGGATTAAAACAGCCACACTGATCAGCCTTATAGACTAGGCAGTTTTGATACCCACTTTTAATCCCAATAACGACAGTATTTTGCTATAGAAATGGGGTGGTAATCATACATGCCTTTAATTCCATAACTAGAGAGGAATGTGAGATGGGAGGGAGGATAGCTCTCACAGTCTCACTGTGAGATTCCTGGAAGCAGGGTCATTATTTCTGACTGAGGTAGAGGTAAGATCTAGTGGCAGGCTGTTTTGCTTTTCTTCAGGTTGAACCCAATACCCATCTCTGGATTTTTTTTTATTAATTATGCAAAAAAAGTCACACAATGTTTGGCAACTACATCTTCATAGAACCCTAAAGAGCCTGGAACGAGATTCTAGACACAAAAGACCAAAGCCAAGAACGGCTTCTTGGTACAGGATTGTCTCAGGTAGGCTCTGTTTGTGAGAGGCAAGCAGAGGCATAGCTCCTTTAAGAGAGGTCTCCTGGCTCAGCATTAGTGGCAGACATCATTGAAGCTTTTTAAAGAGGTTCTGGATGTCCCGGAATTTGCTCTGTACACCAGGGTGGCCTAGTACTCAGAGAAATATGCCTGCCTCTGCCTCTCACGTTCTGGGATTTAAGGCATACATCAACACAGCCCAGCTTGTAAAAAGAGTTTAATGATAAATATGAAGTCCCCTTGCTATTTAACGCTACTCTTATCACCTGAACACAAACTAATTGAAGATTCATCAACAGACAATAGGTTAATGTATGGGATACCCCTATAATGAACTGCTACAAACTCATTAAGGAAGAATACTATGGTGGTGGCTATCCATTAACACAGCATTAAGGAAGCTGATAAAGGAGATATAAAGGATGGAGGAGATCCGCTTGTGCTATAGAGTGAGGCATAACATCTATAGTTACTGGTAAGCAAAGAGATCCATTTTGCTCAATGCACACTTAAAAGGAGCAAAACTGTGTGTTCCGTGTGTGTGTGTGTGTGTGTGTGTGTGTGTGTGTGTGTGTGTAAAGAAAGCATCTGGAAGAAAGCTTACAACATGCTCATGGTTGGCATCTTTTGGCATGTTAGCCATGGGAAGTTAGGCAAAGTATGTCAGTAGCCAAGTGAAAAAAGGTTAAAACCCTTCTAGAATTTATGATCCCAATTACACATGAATTGAACATGTATTGAAAGGAAATATATACACATTAATAGTAGGCAAAAAAGAGGCTCTGTTTTCAAATATTTAAGTGGTATTTATGATCAATCAGCATGTTGCTTTTTGTGGTGACATGGACCTAGGAACTCTAGAGTTGTGCCAATAAATTTGGCTCCCGCTAATACCTCGACCATGAAGCTAGACTGATTCTCAGAAAGCAAAGGAATGGGGTGGAGTCAGCCACCAAAGTCGTAGATTTAATTCTAACCATATTATTTAGCAAATTAAAGATTTGTGGTCAGAAAAAGATAGAGATATATAGTATAGACAAACTCAGACAATAAAAAACTTCTAAACATTTTTACTGNATATATGAGTTATTTTTGTAGTGTGATGGTTACCATTTTTAAGGGTAATGGTCAGGAAAGAAGCTAAACAAAGAAATTAGATTCAGGGTCATATTCTGAAAAGAAAAAAAGGGGATATAGATATGATAGTATAAAAGGGTATATTATTGATTCTACTCTGAAAAGAAATAAGGGAGAATATAGATATGATAAAAGTGAAGATTATTGAATCTAATTTTAAAAGCAACTATTAATTTTAATGTTTTACATTGGATTGGACTTTTATATATTGCATACAAATTTTGTATATTGATACAAATTTGAGATTGATTTTTTTTAGAATATTCTGTACATACATTTCTACTCCTGTTCAAAGTATTGTACCTATTCAGCTCATTTAACAGTGGGTTGCAAATTTCTAGTCCTTAAAAAATTATTATTAACAACTGGTTAGGGTAATAATGAAATACAGGTTTGGTAATTAGTCTTTATTTATTTATTTTTAGTTTTTTTTTTTATTTTTGAGACAGGGTTCCTCTGTAGCTTTTTGGTTCCGGTCCTGGAATTAGCTCTTCTAGACCAGGCTGGCCTCGAGCTCACAGAGATCTGCCTGGGTCTGCCTCCCGAGTGCTGGTACTAAAGGCGTGCGCCATCACCGCCCGGCCCTAGTCTTTTTTTTATAATCGTGTTTGTAGTCCCATTAGGTATTTTTTCAAGGTCAAACAAACATATATATTAGATCAATTTCAAACACTTCATAGATCTAAAGAATATAGCATTTAAGATGTTTTAATAACATAGGCTCCTTTTATGACAATGAGACATGTCTGCTCCTGGCACCACTAATCTAAATCAGAGAAGATAACAGGCATCAAAGAAACTCCACATGGAGTTTACTTTCTATGTGGCAAAAGTAAGCTGCTGGCAAGAAAATTCCCTTGCTTCAGCTGCTGACAGTATGCTGTCCTAACTGGATAAGCAGGGCACAAAAGAAAGTGATGGTGAAACATTTCCAAGGAGGGACCACCCTTCAGAATATCCTGCTTCACAGAAGGAGGGAGAACATGAGCAAGGATGTCAGGACCACGAGGGGTGCACCCACCCACTGTGACAGTGGAACTGATCTATTAGGAGCTCACCAAGGCCAGCTGGACTGTGACTGAATAAGCATGGTATGAGACCGGACTCTCTGAACGTGGCGGACAAAGAGGGCTGATGAGAAGCCAAGGACAATGGCACGAGGTTTCAATCCTACTACATGAACTGGCTTTGTGGGAACCTAGCCTGTTTGGATGCTCACCTTCCTGGTCCTGGATAGAAGCGGGAGGACCTTGGACTTCCTGCAGGGCAGGGAATCTGGACTGCTCTTCATTCTTGAGAGGGAGGGGGAATGGAGTGGGGGGGAGGGGAGAGAGGGAGGGGAGTGGGGGAGGGGGCAATGTGTGGGAGGAGGGGGAGGGAAATGGGGAGGAGGAGGGAATATTTTTTTTTTCAACAACTATAAAAAAAAAGGATATCCTGCTTCACAGAAAAGTGTATTGGATATGCTAGGCCTATAGGCCAAAAACAGGTACCCCAATGTTACAGAGGAACTTTGGGTGATGGTCCAGGAGGCCTGCTATTTCTGTCATTTCTCACATTTTTGAAAGTTCATTGCTCATACTTCCTAATTACTTGGTTGATATTATTTCCTTCTTGAGTCTCTGAGAAAGTTGAAGAGTACATAGTTATAGTTAAAGTTTACTAGATGCAGAAGGCAAGTTATGATAGAAAATAAATTAGGTACAAGACTTTGGACTCACCAAGATAAGGAGTAGTTTCTCTAAATTTGTGAAATGCAAATGGACGAGACATTGTTGATGTACTTACACTTTTTCTTATATTAGTTATAGCCTTTGCCTTTTTTTAGTTTAGACAAAAAGGGGAAATGTAGTGATATTTCCTTTATTTAAATAAATAAAGCTTGCCTGAAGTTCAGAGATTAAAACAGCCACACTGATCGGTCTTACAGACCAGGCAGTACTGACACACACTTTTAATCCCAGTGTCCACGCTAGTTTGCCATAAAAACCTAAAAACCAGGTGGTAGTGGTGCATGCATTTAATCCCAGCACTAGAGAATAACATAAGATAGGAGGAGACAGAACTCAGTCTCAGTCTCATTCTGAGATTCCTAGAGGCAGGACTGCCATTTTGAACTGAGGTAGAGATAAGAGCCAGTGGCTGGCTGTTTTGTTTTTTCTGACCTTCAGGTTGAACCCCAATACCTGTCTCTGGGTTTTTAATAATCATGCAACAAACATGACTGCTCAGACATCAGCTAAATATGGTTGACACGAATAGACAAGCCAATGTGGATTGGAAAAAGTCATGGAGGCCCTAAAATTACACAAAGAAGTATAAGAAATGAAGAAATGTTGAAAGCAAGAGAAATCTTCTTCACTAGGGAACAGTATATCAATTGGTTATCCAATAGCATCCGTGAAAACATATAAGAGTAACAATGAGTACATTATAAAGACTGAGTAGGTTATATTTTGGAATAGATATGCATATATACATATATACATGCAATAACAATTAATAAAAAAGAGGCCATGAATTTGAAATAGAACAAGTTGGGAAAGAAAAAGTAGTGCTGGGATGTGGGATGAACTAAGGGGAGGTAGATTTGATCCAAACATCTTTTGTTCATCTATGCATGTTAGATAAATATTAAAAGAAAAAAAACAACATTCAGAAATCCCCCCTCCAGACCTTTTTTCCAAGAAAGCCTGGAAACCCATGCTGGAGTGACAAGTTAGTGGTTAATTAGAATAATTTGTTCCAATACCAATAACAAGTGTTTCACAAACTGTTTGCAACTCTAGCTCCAGGAGATCTGACACCCCTCTTCTGTATTTTGTTGGTAATTGCACTTACCTATCCAAAAACATGTATGTAAATACATATGTAAATATTTGTATATAAAGGTACACATAGTTAAAAATCAAATAAATTCTGTTTTAATTAGAAATAAAAAAGGACTAGAGGAGATGGTTCAGTGGTTAAGAGCACTGACTATTCTTCCAGAAGATCCATATGGCAGCTCCCAACTCTCTATAACTTTAGTTTTAGGTGATCTAACACCCTCACACAGATACATCAGGCAAAATACCAATGCACATTTAAATCAATTAATCAATCAATGAATAAATATTTTCTTTTCAGAAAAAAATCCTAGGATGACATTTGGAGACATTATGTGCACTGAATATCCCAAGCCAGAACATACTGAGGCAACTTCCAGCAAGCTGGCCATAAATATCCCCTTGGGACATATAGCTTGACACGTGACTACTATAAGCTCTAAACCTCATATTCTCCTTTGTTTGCACACATTACTGACTCTATCCTCCATTTTCCCACAGTGCATCCTGTTCCCATATCAGCCTCACCATTACTGTACAGAAGCAGATTCCTTAATACTTCCTGAGATTCCACCCCTTCCCCATTTTTTGTTTTTTGCTTTTTGTTTTTTGAGACAGGGTTTCTCTATGAAACAATCCTGTCCTGACTGTCCTGGAACTCACTTTGTAGACCAGACTGGTCTCAAACTCAAAGAGTGCCTGAGTGCCCTGAGTCAGCCTGGTCTACAAAGCGAGTTCCAGAATAGTCAAGACTGTTTCATAGAGAAACTGTCATGAACTCAGAGAGATCTGCCTGCATAAGCCTTCCAAGTACCGGTGCTGGGAATAAGGCACCCCCAACTGTAATGCTGTCTCTTTAAGAGACAAGCTATGCCCACTCCCTGGAGCCTCTCTCCCTCCCTCGCCATCTTGGCTCTATCTCTGTCCCTTCTCTTCCCTCCTTACCTCCCTTATCTACTTTTTAATTCCCCTCCATAATCCAACTAATAAATATCTAATTCTATTCTGTATGATATGCCTTCTATGTGCCTCCCATTCACCACATCCTGCTCACATAGCTTGCTGGGCTTGCCAGGGACCACCCCGCCCACACATGGCTGGGGATTAGCCACTTTGGTTGTCGACCAGCCGCCACCAGGTCCCCGCAACAAGCTGCTGGGGAGTGGCTGCAAATCCATAACATTGGTGCTGCGTGACTCTGATAGGCCCTCCTGCTCCTCTCCAGAGAGTAGGATCCTGAACCAGGGCTTTTTTCCTACTCCCACCACTGGCTTCCAGGCTTTGAATGGTGAGTCTTCCGCCATTCTGCTATGCTTGCTTTCCTTAACTAAAATTGTGTTTGGACTAACCTGGGGTTAGTCAGCCCGCTCTAGCACCGGAAACTGTGTGGTGCGTTCAACTGGGGGGGAATCCAGGGTTCCCCAGATTCTTTATCTTTTTTTTTTCATTTCCTCTCTTTTCTTCTTTTCATTGCTGTAAAAGGCCACTCAGAGCGGCCTCTTGTCTCTCTGGACCCTGACTGGATAGAGCCAGGCCATAGCATCCCACCTGTATTCAGGGGGTGCACCGCTCATGGGTCCTGGGTGTTTGTGCTGATTTGCACCCTGCCTATATGGGGAGACATCCCTGTTATAGGCCTTGTGGTGTTGCTGTTTCGCGGGTTTTCACAATTTTAGCTTTAGATAGCAACCATCCATATCCGTCCCCCTGATGTAGAAGTGTCTTCTGTCTATCTGTTGCTTTCATTGGTTAATTAATAAAGAAACTGCTTGGCCTTTGATAGGACAGCAGTTCAGATAGGCGGAGTAGAACGAACAGAATGCTGGGAGGAAGAAGGAAGTAAGGCAGTTGCCATAGCTCTCCTCTCTGAGATGGACACAGGTTAGAACCTTCCTGGTAAGACACCACCTTGTGGTGCTACACTCATTAGAAATGGGCTAATCAAGATGTGAGAGTTAGCCAGTAAGAGGCTAGAGCTAATGGGCCAAGCAGTGTTTAAAAGAATAAAATTTGTGTGTTGTTATTTCAGGTAAAAAGCTAGCAGTGTGGGGCCAGACAGGAACACAGCCTGCAGCTCCCACTACTACAGTCTGCAGGCTTTTTCAATTCCAGCCATGGCATGGTGCAGTTTTTTTTTTTTCAATTCCAGCCTTTTGCTCCCCTCTGTGAGTTGTGGTGTGGCATGGCAGCTCAGCAACTGGGCAGATCACAACTTTAGGTCTCTCTTATTAAGCTTAAAATCCTTACAGCTCAAAATTGTGGCTTTTTCATACAACATGTGGCTACTGCCATTTTGACTGTGGTCAGGGGACTTCACCATCTTCATAGCGGAGAGGTGTTGTCAGTTTAAAAAACAACTCATGAAAACAAATTTCAGATCAAATTTCTCTCTCAATGCTTTTCATAATCTTAAAAATACTTTTCATTGTATAAAAATATATCACAGTCATTATACAATGTCTCTAAAACTTCCTTTTTCACAAACCCTAAAAATTCTTGTGAGTTCCAGAGAGTCGAATTAAAGGATCTACCTTACAAATGTCAGATACATCCCCCTCAATTCCCTAGTCCTAATTTTTTCCCCTTAATTTAAGGTTGTCCTCTATTATGCCTATACCTTAACCAGGTGCAAGAGACACCAGATATTTCCATGCCACAATCACTGGACAGGAGCAAAATGACTAACCGTGCCAGGATGTGGCTAGCAACCAGCCTTCTCAGGCCCCCCACCCAAAGATGACACCCACAAATAAACAGGAAGAAATCTTAAAATTCTGCTGCCCCAATTCCTTCCATCTGTGGTCTCTAATCTCCCACTTTTTGTTATAAAAAAGAGGTGGGAATGTAATGCTATCTCTTTAAGAGACAAGCCACGTCAACTCCCTGCAGCCTCTCTCCCTCCCACGCCATCTTGGAGCTCTCTCTGTCTCCTTCTCTCCCCCCTCACCTCCCTTCTCCTCTTTTTCCTTGTCCTCCATAACATAATTAATAAACATCCAAGTTTATTCTGTAGGATATGCTTATCTAAGTGCTTCCCCCCTACCCCCCCCCACTCCTCCTGCCTGCTTCCACTGATCGGGGGATTCACTAGCCACCAGCACTCTGCCCCATAGCTGGGGACTAGCCACCTTGGTGTGTGGACCTGCCACCAACAGGACCCTGCAACAAGCTGCTGGGGACTCACTGCAAATCTGTAACTCCAACCCGCTCGCCCCCAGACCTACTTCCCCACTCCCACCCCACCCACATCCCACTGCAACATCCCTCCCATGAGATGCTTTTATTTTTTTTTTTTTTTGTTTTTTTGAGACAGAGTTTCTCTGTGGTTTTGGAGCCTGTCCTAGAACTAGCTCTTGTAGACCAGGCTAGCCTCGAACTCACAGAGATCCCCTGCCTCTGCCTCCCGAGTGCTGAGATTAAAGGTGTGAGCCACCACTGCACGGCTCAGACAATTTTCTTCTTCTGAGTCAAATCAAACCTCTAATCTGATACAAAATTTATTGCAGCCCAGAGCAGGCCCCAAGATGATGAACTGCAAAAGTGAGATCCTGATCTCTGCAGTGTGGTACACTGTTCAGTGTTGTATAAAGGCCTAAATCTTTATTTAGAATCATATTTTCTAATAATCATCTGTACCTGGGAAGCTCCGTCTTCTCTCTTTCAGCTATCATGTAAACCAGCTTCGGCTATCTGGACAAAGCCTTCCCTTACAGCTTTTCCACTTCCTTACGTCACTTCCAGTCCCTGGACCTCACAGGCTTGCTGCACTGTGACACCGCACATGCTCCTGGGTTCCTCAACAGCCCTTCCTTTTCTTTCTTCACCTCATCACTTGGGCTTCTGAAAAGCCTTAGGATTTTTACTTCTGTTTACCTGGAATCTGGCCCCTCGTGTCAGTATAACTGAAAGGTTTTTAGGGCTCTAGGGCTCGAGAGTCATTCATAGTAATTTAAAAAGGAGACACAGCTTTGGTAAGACTCTGCCTCGAGAGTGCGGGGATCAAAGGTGTGCGCACCACCACCTTCTGGTAACCAGCTCAATAATGGCGATCTCTTCAGTTCTCATTCTTGGGGATTCTTTGTTGTGGCTCTTTTAAATTCCATGTAGGGATTCCTGGGAAATGCAATCTATCCCTTCTAGCAAATTTTTACTAATTTACTTATTGCATCCTTTCAGAAATTGTATTAAGTGTCTTTCTTCTTCAGTCCTGATTTGAGACGGGGTAGAAAATAATAGGTAGGCAGGTACTATGATACTGGTAGAGTAACATTGACAAAACATACTGGTATAGTTATTTATTCTCTTAATTGTCTGGATTTATCCTTTTATACAAACTTTATCATAAAAACACTTTCTATAGGTTAAGGACAAATACGACTTTAAGAGTGATGGACGTTTTGCTTAAATGACTTCCTGTACAATTGATGATCTTGTTCTTATTCATTCCACCTACATATTTTGTTGTTCCTAGCACTGTGGCTGTTTCCAATTTCAGTTTGGAACAATATAATTAGTAATAGGCAACATGTTCTTGTCCCTAACTTCAGTGAAAATCATAACATTTCATGTTTTTGTTTTAATTAGTTTGCTAATTAATTTTTTAAGTTGGAATATTAGAAAAAGTAAATTTCAACTGTAAGTTAAAACAATTTATTACAATAGTTAACACAATTAACCCAGTGTAGTAGACACTCTATATACGGTCATTAATTATGGGTATTATATCTAGTTCATTCTCCCTTTTGCAAATTCAACTACCATGTAGATGTTGGAGAGCCTATAAATTGAGTATTAGATATTATATAATAAAGGACTGATCAGAATAAAAATAAAGAATAAATTTGAGAACACAAACAGATTAAATTGGAGAAATTCACAAATTAAGAAAAAATAGTTCATAATTTATGGCAAAGATGTTTTCTTTAGGGAGTGGAGAGATGCTTCGTGGTTAAGAACACTTGTTTCTTTTTCAAAGTACCTGAAATTTGTTGACCACACCCACATGGTGACCTACAACAATCTCTAAGTTTAGTTTTAGAAGGTTTCATTCCTCTTTGATCTGGAGTCACTGAAATCACATTGTGCATAAGAATAACATACAGACAAAGCATTCATGCACATAAAATAAAAATCAATAAATCTAAAAAACAGATCAATGAAATAAACAAGAAAACAGAAACCCCACAATGACAGTCACACAGTATATGGAATTGTTTAAAAATTTTACATTAAAATTTAATGGTAGGTAAGTATGTGTGCTGTCAATATTTAGATGGAATATTTTCTGATTATAGGAAATTAATAGAAAATAAAGGTAATCAAATGCAAGGATTAGAATTACAACACTATTATTAAACAGAAATAGAATTTATTTGAAGAAATTATGCTAAAATCCATTATATAATGAAATAATTTTAAAGGCTATTGTATATTAAATTTGTGCATAGAATGTAGTTTGCGTTAGCAATAAACAGGATAAAATTGAATTTATAAATGTATAAAACTGAATACTGCATAACAAGTGTAATAACTCTGGAAAAATTACTTGACACTGTTTAAATTACTGAAGACTTGATAAATTGGACAAATATTAGAGGAAACTCAATAAACAAATTAAACTGCCCCACACTTAATTGAGTCATGACTATAAAATCTATACATATGTTATTTGTGAATATTTGTTGTTAGAAACAGAATATGATTGAAAACCTCCATTATTCACAACACATAATCTATTGTAGGTCAGTTCCAAACCTAATTTTATGTTATTTCATCTGTAAATTTGTATATTATATTAACAGAATAAAATGCTACATTAAGAGAAAGCTTACTAACAAAATCCAATAACCAGAATTTATTCAGCTTTAAAATATATACAACCAAATTAGATAAGAATATCTATGAAAAATTATTTTAAATATAATACATAATATGGAAAGTTTGAGTCAATTATTACCCTTTCTTGTTAATAAATCGATGAAAGTACTGCACAGGGAGTAGAGAAATAATGGGGAAAGATGAAATGAGTCATGTTTGGAAAATAACATTAACATAATTTCTATATTTACTTGTATGTATTTAAAAGAAGAAAATATATTAATGGTAACTATATGTATTCCCTAAAATATTGTTAAGCATAAGATTATTATGCAATCACATACTTTTGGGGGGCAACAAATAATATAAAAATACAGTTAAATAAAACATGTACATTACTACTTAAAAATATATACTAATATAACTTTAAAACTATGTTAACATTATATAAATTTCCCTATAAATGGAGAGATTGCTGAAATTCTAAACTAGAGCAATATTTTATGTATAGGTAGCCTATTCCATTTTAATTGACCTCAACTTTAATTGTAAAAATACTGGAAACATTTGATCACAAATACAGCTCCAAAGATTTTGTGTAAATTTTTTTTACATGTGACATGAATGCATAAGTTTACATAAGCTAAGTTCAAAATTTAGTTGAATTTCAAATTCTTAATAATTGACTTAAATTCAGAATTATTAAAAATTTATAGTAGTTATGAGATTGTAAATGATATAAGTGAAGATACAGGCAAATTACCAGAACATATGAGAGAAACTTGCAATAGATTCTCTCAGAGCCTCCAGAAGAATCCAATTCTACCAACTTTTTTTTGACTTCCAAATTGCAGGGTTCTGAGGAAATAGATTCATGTAGTTTTAGTCATCTAATTATTATTTTGTTATTTTTATGCAGTCTGAGAAAGCTAACTCATAGGAAGTAAGACATTGTGCACTTTAATCTGCAGATGGTCAAAACTGCCTGAGCCCTAATGGGATAACAGCTGTGTTGCTACACTCTTCTCTGTAGCCTTTAGTGGAATGGCTTGTGAGTTAGCATTTAAGATCACTATAACAACAACTAGCTGTTTTCTGTACCTATGCCTGCCCATCTTGCTCTGAGGCTGAAACTTCTAATCAAAGTCTTTAACTTCTTGGACATACAAAGATAAAATAAAGAGGGGTGTTTAGCACTATCCCTGTCTTATTGTATTTGGTACGAACAAGTTTGTGAGCGCCTTAAGAACTATCCGTGTCATATGGTACTTGATATCTACAGCTCTGTGGGGACTTCTCTGTCTGGGCCTATGTGTATGCACTGCAAGTTTTCACCTTGGGCCCATATAACTCCCACTGCCTTTGTTGATCAGCAACTGTATCTTTGTTTGCCACCCTTTTATCCCATTACTGAAAATAGATTTTTTTTCATAAAATATAACCTGATTGTATTTTTTCCTTCTTTTACTACCCTCAGTTCCTTTCCTCCTCTCTGTCATTTTCCATCTACTCCTTTCTGTCTCTCATTAGAAAAAAATAGGCTTCTAAGAGATAAGAACCAAATATGACAAAATAAAATATAAGAAGATTAAGCAAAAGCTGTCATATTGAAGTTGGACATTGCATTCCAACAGGAGAAAATAGTCTCAAGAACAGGCACAAGGGTCCAAGTACCCACTTGTTCTCACACTAAGATATCCCATTAAAAATACCAAGCTATAATAAATACACACAGGACCATATAGGCCCTGTGCTTGCTGCTTCAGTCTCTGTGAGTTCATATGTGCTTTGCTTAGTTCTTTCAGAGGGCCTTATGCTCTTGGTGTCCTCCATCCTCTCTGGCTTTGACACTTTCTGCTTCCTTTTTCCTAGGATTCCCTGAGATTTGAAGGGAGGAATGTAATGAAGACCTCATATTTAGACTTATCTGTATAACATCAGACTCAGTGAAAACTTTCTGAACCATAGATATTAAGACCAAGAATTAATAAACAAAACCTCATGAAACTGAGTAGCTTCTGTAAGGCAAAGAACACAATCATTCAGACAGAACAGCAGCCTCCAAAATGGAATTTTTTAAACCAATTCTACATCTGTTAGAGGGTTAATATCCAAAATATATAAAGAATTCAGGAAATTAGATGTCAAAAAGTAAAATAATCCAATTTAAAATGGAATATAGTTTTAAACAGAATTGTCAATAGAACAATTTCAAATGACTGAAAAACACTTAAAGAAATGTTCAGTTCCTTCATTCATCAGGGAAATGAAAACCAGAACTACTTTGAAATTTCATCTTACACCTGTCAGAATGGCACAGTGACACAAGTGACAGCTCATGCTCTTAAGGATGTAGAAAAGGGGAACACCCCTCCACTGCTCATGTGAGTGCAAACTTGTATATACTATGGAAATCAATACAGCCATTCCTTAGAAAATTGGCAAGTGATCTACTTCATATCTAGCTTTACCATTTTTGGACATATACCCAAAGAAAGCTCCATTCTACTACAAGGACACTTGCTCAGCCTTGTAAATTATTGGTTCATTTGTAATAGCCATAAATTGTAAAGAACCTAGATGTTGCTTAACAGAAAAGCAGATAAAGAAAATTTGGTAAATTTATATAATGAAGTAATTCTCAGTGGTTAAAAAATGACATCATGAAATTTGGAAGCAAATGGATGGAACTAGAAAAAAATAATTCTAAGTGAAGTAATCCAGACCCAGAAAGATATAAATATGGTACGTACCCATTTATAAGTAGATATTAGCCATTAAGTAAATGTGTCCCTAGACATAGAGAGGTTAGGTAAAGAGGAAAGGTCTAGGGGGAGACAAATAGATCTCCCTGGGAAGAAGAAATATAATTAATTCATTTGCAGAGTGGGGACATATGTGGTTGGGAATGTGATGATCTGGTGGGTAGGGTGTGGGGAAGTAGGGTAGAGGGAAACATTATAAGGAAATACAGCTAGAATTGAAAACATTTGAGTGAGGGATAATATATAATTTTAGTGGAATGGAAATTTTTTGAAATACATGAAGGCGATCCTAATGATGTCTCTTATTAATGGGGATGTAGATTGACAACTAGCTATCTCTGTCACCAAATGAAGTTTCCAGTAGCGTGATTGAGTTACATTCAATTGAGTTGTTGTCTGAGAGTTGCCACTAAAATCCAAAAACAAAACAAAAAAAAAAAACAAACAAAAAAAAAAACAGGCTTTGCAAAAAAGGTTGCTCTCTGCAACTGACAGTATGTTCAATTTTGGAAGACAACATTCACACATCTTGTTAAACATGGTGAAGTTTATCTGGTGCCTACATGGAGCCTGTAGGCAAACAAAACATAAAGGCCATCCCAACCACAAAACCTTTTGTCTACAATCTGTCCTGCCTGCAAAATATGCTAGGTCAGAACTTGTGGGAATAGCCAACCAACCTCTGATTTGAATTAATGTCCACTCCATGAGAAATAAGCCATACCAAATACTGCTTGGGTGACCAAAATCAGAGGGTAGATAGTCCAGAGAACTATGGTTAAACCAAATACTACTACTCGTAAAAATATCAATAAAATGACTCCTAATGGTATTTTGCTACAGTCAGAGATCATTGTCATATTCAGTAACCATCAGAGAGGCTTCTTCTGGCAGCAGAGGGAGACAGATGCTAGTCTTCTTTTAACATATGATATAAAGGAACAAAATAGATTATCAGACACTATTTTTGCTTTGACTACTGGTCTTTCTCCATCTATTGGCCAGTGTCTTATCCCCTCATACTAAGTAAGGCCCACACATGTCTGATAAAGCCCTCTATCTTATGGGACAAAGTGATAGGTTTGTATCATTTAGTTCTATTTCTCCCTGCTTTCTAGTACCCATAGCAGCAGTATATCTATCAAATTGCCATATGTTCTTAAACAGAAAAAGTAAGGTTTTACCTGCTGTGATGAATGGAAAGGAAATTGGTTTCTTTCTCCCCCCAACCACAAGGAACTGCGATCAGCTAATTAACTAAAGAGAATGGAAACAGATTCTTCATTATATGATTAACTGTGGCATGCAGGTATACTGAAAACACAATTTTAATATGGAGAGATTCTTGTAGGATCTCTGATTTCTGCAAATTACAAAATAATACTGTATTGTTTAAGCTTCTTATTATGATTTGATAAAGCAATGACAGAAAATGGAAATATGCTAATTCAAAAATCTTGCTTAGTTACATTAATATCAGACAATATATGTAGTCATCTGAATGTAAATAAATATTCCCAAAGAAATATGTGATGATGAAATGGTCACTAAGAATGCAAAATAATCTTGTAGCAGTACATGATAATATATATGTGGAATTGTAACACATAAAGACAAAAGAGTGATAATCCCATGTTTTATTCCAGCCGGCACTACAGAGTGAAATCTAAACATATTTTCATTGATTCCCCTCCCCTTATCTTATTCTTCATCTTTTTTGCCCCATTTATCCACTTATACCCGACAGTAGTCTCCCTTCAGCTTTTACGTGCATGTGTTCAGGTTTTCTCCCTCTGCTCCTCCAGTACCTTTTAAAAATCACCTCATACTTCACTTTCTAATTTCACAACCTACACCCATACTCACATTCATTCCTTCAACATTGCACGGAGATAGATGGATAGATAGACAGACAGACAGACAGAGAGGCAGACAGACAGATGATAGCAATATGGATGGATGGATAGACATACACACACACATGTACATATTAACATCTAGGATGTGGCAGATAGAGAGAGAGGGAGAGGGAGAGGGAGAGGGAGAGGGAGAGAGAGAGAGAGAGAGAGAGAGAGCATGGAGAGAGATAATGGCAAGTAAACAGACACATACATGACATACATGAAGGTAACAAAGTAGAAGACTGTAGACATGCCTCTATAAAGTATGGATAACTAATATTTAACAGAGTCATAGAATAGGAAGAAAGCTGTGAAATGCTTTTTCTTGACATGACATGGACATTTGCACACACCTACTCGTAGAAGCTGTGATTTCTTCCACAAGATCTATCCAATAAAAGATTTTAGCATGGATGCATGGGTTGGAGGAAGGCCTCCTGAGGCTCCACTCTTAGCTGAAAAACTAAGCAGATGATAGGTGCAGGGGGAAGAAGGCCTCTCTCTTTCTCTCCGTCTATCTCTCCTTTTCATGGAGGTAGCCACTGATAGATTACCCATGCCCCACTAGATGACCTTTCACTCTCATGGAAAACATTAATTGGACTTAGCAAGCTAAATGTAGATATTTTTAAAAGAAGAATATGTCTTTTGAAGGGAGATGTGATTGGGCATTCCTGGGGGAAATTTGGATATTGGGTAGACATAAGTGAGACATAGGAATGATCATAAATTGTATACATTTGTGAAATTCTCAGAGAAATAAAAATGAAACTTACAATAAAATACTAATAAAAGCATTTGAAAAGAAAAAAAAAGCATATCAGTAGAGAGAGGTGGATTTTAAAACAAACTACTACTACGGATTTATTAGAGAAAAAACTGAATTGTGACTTAACTGTCACATTTTATATATAACTAAATTCAAACAGCATAAATTTCCCTGTAAAATTTTAAATTACAAATCTTTCCCAAGACGATGTAGGAGAATGCTTTGTGGACATTCCATTTGATGTAGAGTTATTGCAAAATACACCTTAAGCATAATCCATACAATATTTAGTGGAGACTTCATTCAAAAATTAAAGAAATCGTCATGATAATGAAAGTAAAACCAACTGGTTATGCAAAGATGTTTCTAAATCACATTTGATAAGAGAAATACTGAATATGTCTGGACAACCCTTAAAACTAAACAGTTAAGACAGCATATTAAGGTGGGAGTGTGGCTCACTGCCTAAGTGCTATGCGTGGATGAATGTATGCGCTGTGCGTGGATGAATGTATGTATTCTAGGCTAAGTGCCACCCCCCAACAGAAAAAAAAGACAAAGGCCAACTAGTGGCATTTCCCTGAAGAAGATATATGACCATCCAATAAACAAATTCACAGAAAGAAATTCAACTTCATTAAACTCAGGCAATTGATAATTAATTTAAAACTATCATGAAATGCCATGGCATAAATTCCATAATGTAAAATAAATAATAAAGTTATAATGCAAGATAGTCATTAATAGTGCGAAGAAATTAGATTATTGAAAAATGTTATCAGAAACACAATATTGTACAGAAACTACAAAATATTTGGAAGTTTTAAAATAAGAAAACAAACTTCAACTCACCAAGTAGAATAACAATTGCACTTCTGTACAGTTAGCCCAGAAATGAGACTTTATATCTACACATGCACACACACAAAAACTCTCTACATAATTATTCACAGCAACTTTGTAGAAGATCTCAAGTAGAAACAAGCAAGATATTTCAACAATGGGCAAATGTTTTAGCAAACTGTAGGACATTCATTCCCTGAGATAAGAAGAAACAAAATGTTGGTACAAGTAGACAAATATTTCAGTAAAATGAGGGATAATTGTACCATGGGATAAGAAGAAACAAACTATTGATATACTACCAACTTATCTGGAGCTCAAGGCCGTGCTACTAAGAACACATTCAGTTACAAAAGCATACACTTTTATGGTTCTACCTTTTATATTCTTCTCAAATGCATAAAATGATAGAAATATAGAAGGAAATTGATCTCAGTTACATAATAAGCAAGGTGGGACGAAAAGGTTAGGTGTTTGGGACTTGTTTAAATTTTTAATATAATTTTTAATAAAGTTATGGTCATACAGACAAGCATTTTAAAAAATCCATTGATCTCAACAAACAAATTTAAAAATACAATTTCTTCTTGCTGTTTAAATTGTTTGAGACAGAGTCTCTGACATCAAACTATTGGCAATTCTCTTGCTTCAGATATCACTCTCCAAACAGGCATGAGCCTCTATGACCACCAGTTTCCCAGTTTTGATATTATACTCTGTACTTAGGAATAATAGGCTTAGTGGGCAACCTGATGTTGCTTTGTGGTACCTGTAATTTGCACATTCAGATCTGTGAGCTAATACAAGATATTTGCTTTTAGTCATTAAGTTTTTGCTATTTTAGTATGAAAGCAATTGAAAATAAAAGTTATATAAATTATTTCATGTGCTTTTCTCATTCATGAAACAAACTTTCTTTAAATGAGAAATTATTATTTCTCCTTATCATACATTTATACTAAGAAAATTTATTAGCCAAAATCCTATTAACTTGGAATACATCATAAAAACATAATGTATATTTGTAAGAAAAAAATTTATAGAACCAGCACAATGCACAGTGAATATATAAAAAGTAATCCCATTAGTTGACCATTTGTTTATTACTAATAACTACCAGAGAAAATTAAATATATGATTAACAATGTTATCAACATTATTATTATAGAATAAACAAAATTACCATTTTAGCAATGATTCAAGAAGGTGAAAAGGAAAGACAAAGTTAATTCTAAAAAACGCCCCCAGGGTCCAGCTTACCTCAGCTGCTATTCTCCGACATGCTTGTGGGTACCTCTACCCTTAGAGAACTTCATTTAGAACACTGGGTCTGATCAAAATCTGAACTGATAATTTACATTTTCTTGGACAGGCCCATAGCCAATACCCACATCGTATGGGAGTTTGCAACCTTGCTATCTTGCCCGGGAAAAAGGAAAGAAAAACCAAACCAAACAAAACAAAATCTCTGTAGTGTAATTTAAGTTCCAATGAATCCTAAAGAATCAGGTTTAGACAAAGACATTGACTGAAATGTTATTTGTTGTAACTGTTTAATGTCTTGCATTTAATAAGATAAATCATACAAATCACAATTCTCATTTATAGCTCATCATAGGGACATGATAGCTAGCAAATGATTGAGGCACTATCAAGTGGCTGTTAAAATACTAAAGAAAAATAAAATTTCAGTAATATCTTATTTTGTGTATTGAAAAGGAATTAAAATATGCAATGATTTTGACCAAAAAGTCCACTTTTTGTTATTTCAGATAGCATTTGATTTCAGATGTTCCCCAGAATAAAATAGAACAATGCACACAAATTTTGCTTGATTACAGTCTTCTGTGGATCACAAAAACAAAGGTAGCATATTTGCTAGTTAAGATGACTTGTTCTACAATCATGGAAGATAACCTCTCATTTTTGAAGTCGTTTTTTTTATTGTCTTCATGAACATACCCAAAGGATCAAAGTCATAAGGAAAATAATATTAAAATGAAGATGGGGGCTTTTGAAGACACAGCCACTTCACTGGTGTGCATACATGAAAATTGGACAGGTCCCCTGGCATTTAATTGTATTATATATTGACAAGAACCTAAAGCTTCAAGGCATTTCCCACAAAGGAATATTTTGCCCATCAGAAAAATACCTGTCAAGATACAAATATAGTGTCCTTGATTTCAGCACATATAACTCTCTGCATACATGGTATCAGAAATATGGAGGGTTACATGATATGGACACTTTTTAAAATGATGGTAATAAGTTGGAACTAAGCTCTCAGTGTAGAAACTGAGTTGAACACCTAGCATCTACTATCTCATTTCCATAAATCAAGTTGAAACTTCCTAAAACAAAGCTCTGATCATAGACATTATATGGGAATTATTCCCTCATAGCTTTACTGTAATGCTTTGAAATGGAGGAGAACAGGCTCAATTTATAATGACTATAAGCAACTGCTGTCTTTCTCCACGTTTTGAATGTCATCAACTGACATTTATGACACACATAAAAACATTTTGATCCAAAAGTGTGCAAATATATACGTTCACAATAGAAAGAAATGTAGTAATTTCTTGGAAGAATTTTAAAATATTTCTTTGCTTTTCAGGAATAAATAGATTTGATTTTAATTCATTCTAGGGAAAACATAGATAACATTTAGAAAAGTAATGACCAAATAATTTTTTACATATTGCCTCACAATATATTCTCACAAATGGAAACTTTGAAATTTGATAGATAAAAAATATTAAAGTGGTATGGCATAGTGGTACATGCTTAGGATGCTTTGTGGAGATAAGAGATAAGAGGGCTAGGAGAATTCAAGGACATAGGAGAGTCTCCTCTCAAGTAAAATGAAGGGGTAGTGTGGAGAATGATGGGTGGATATTATCAATATTCATTTTATACATGCAAGGAATCTCAAAGACTAAATTTTCAAATCTAATTTTAAAATGCTGGGGATATAGCTTATCTTTGGAGTGCTTATTTAGCTGGCAAAAGGCTTATGTTCACTGTCCAGCACTGAAAAAATAATAAGTAAATAAATAACTATTTTCAAGTCCTAAGGGACACTGTACATGATACAGTAGGTGAAATTCCAGTGAATTTATACCTAATGCTGTTTCAGACATATTTTCCAATACTATTTCAGGCTAATTTGCATATACAAACAACAGCTTGACCCATCCAAAAGTCCTGAAGAATTTCCTCTTTCTCACTGCAAATCTGCACCTCAAAATTTTCAATCATCTCAGAATAGCTCAAAGTTCAGTACAATAAACAGCATCACAAAACTCTACTGGTAAGATTTTCCACACACAACTTATCTCTTCCTTTCTCTTTCTCTTGTATTTTACACACAAACACACACACACACACACATATACA